>NC_088212.1:11539154-11591654 GCF_036934945.1 Oncorhynchus masou masou
AGAAGGTTTGGGAATCACTTCCTTTTAGGTGGATGTTGTGTTCTACGTCGAACACTGAGGATATTTTTGCAGTCTTTCACTCGATCAAATAGCACAACATTATCTAACAAATGTTTGACAGTGAAACAGCGCCACTTGGTGGATAAAAATTAAACAACCCACTAGTTTGATATACCACTGCTTGCTTCTAACGCTGACATCCCCTTGAATAGGTTCACACTATGTCAATTGTCCCAGAGTTTCATAAAAGGTGTAGAATAATTTCTTCTGAGTAAAGAAAAATACTTCCTTTACACCTAAAGCAGCTAGTCTGTTTAAAAAAGTTATTTAAACTATATTTAACTAGGCAAGTCAGTTAAGAACCAATTCTTATTTACAATGACGGGCTACGAAAAGGCCTCCTGTGGGGACGGGGGCCTGGATCATTTAAACAAAACAGGACAAAACACACTTCACGACATGATGGACATGAAGAGAGACCTAAGAAAACAACACAGCATGGCAGCAACACAACATGACAACAACATGGTAGCAACACAACATGACAACAACATGGTAGCAACACAACATGACAACAACATGGTAGCAACACAACATGACAACAACATGGTAGCAACACAACATGACAACAACATGGTAGCAACACAACATGACAACAACATGGTAGCAACACAACATGACAACAACATGGTAGCAACACAACATGACAACAACATGGCAGCAACACAACATGACAACAACATGGCAGCAACACAACATGACAACAACATGGTAGCAACACAACATGGTAGCAACACAACATGACAACAACATGGTAGCAACACAACATGACAACAACATGGTAGCAACACAACATGACAACAACATGGTAGCAACACAACATGACAACAACATGGTAGCAACACAACATGACAACAACATGGTAGCAACACAACATGGTAGCAACACAACATGACAACAACATGGCAGCAACACAACATGACAACAACATGGTAGCAACACAACATGACAACAACATGGTAGCAACACAACATGACAACAACATGGTAGCAACACAACATGACAACAACATGGTAGCAACACAACATGACAACAACATGGTAGCAACACAACATGACAACAACATGGTAGCAACACAACATGACAACAACATGGTAGCAACACAACATGACAACAACATGGTAGCAACACAACATGACAACAACATGGCAGCAACACAACATGACAACAACATGGTAGCAACACAACATGACAACAACATGGCAGCAACACAACATGACAACAACATGGCAGCAACACAACATGACAACAACATGGCAGCAACACAACATGACAACAACATGGCAGCAACACAACATGACAACAACATGGTAGCAACACAACATGACACAACATGGCAGCAACACAACATGACAACAACATGGCAGCAACACAACATGACAACAACATGGTAGCAACACAACATGACAACAACATGGCAGCAACACAACATGACAACAACATGGCAGCAACACAACATGACAACAACATGGTAGCAACACAACATGACAACAACATGGTAGCAACACAACATGACAACAACATGGTAGCAACACAACATGGTAGCAGCACATGGTAGCAGCACAAAAAACATCGTACAAACATTATTGGGCACAGACAACAGCACAAAGGCTACAAAACATCACGTGAAGCAGCCACAACAGTCAGTAAGTGTGTCCATGATTGAGTCTTTGAGTCTACTGTCCTTAATACTCATTACCAAACATGACATGGAGTGACAAGGAGTGGCATGATGGCACAAACAGACTGGTACCATCATAGAAATATAATGAAATCATTATTCACTACAAACCAGCCATAACAGGACCACGTCCTGTTCCCTTATTGAACTCCAGAAAGAGGACGTTGACTTGCGTGGTACCGATGTGCTCTCCTAACCCAGCAACGGCTCCAGCTGTTCCAATAGGCACGATTCTTCTTTTGATATGACATTGAAAAAGAACTCACTGGGATGAAGATGAACATAACCTAGAAGACTTCTACATTACTGTTGGATGCTACCATGATTACGGATAATCCCGAATCATCGTGAATAAACATGTTATTGTAATAGTGAGAGTTTAGGTGAGATTGATATTTATGCGTCTGTAACTTTCTCACTTGCTATTTCATCATCTGAAACACAACCAAAACAAACAGCAAATGCACCCAACAAGTTTGTATGGTTACAAACTTGATGTCATCATTAGTACTAGGAATATGAGACCAAATACAAAACTATTGACTACTTTAATACACATATTAGTGAATTTTTGCCAATACTTTTGGTCCTTTAAAATGGGGAGGGACTATATACAACAAGTGCTGTAATGTCTACATGGTTCACCTGATATGGCTTGAAAATACCCTCAAATTAACGCTGACAGTCTGCTGGAGTACAGAGATACAACAACGTCAAAATGTGTCACCGTCCCAATACTTTTAGAGCTCACTGTATTTGTTTAAAATCTATCACTTGATGGTTTCATTTCAGAGAGCCAAATAATCCAGTTTTTTTTTGTTGCAAAATGCAATATATCAGCCTCACTCTCAGAGAACTCCTAGGTTTAACACAGTCAAAGGCAACGCATAACTACATTTGTAATCGATAACTGTACAAATTATACAACTGTGACATCAATATTTAAAATAAGGTAAACAAATAAATAATTCAATACAGTAATATGAGATATGTATGTAAATGATTTACATTTGACATTTTAGCCATTTAGGAGATGCTTTTATCCATATATATATATATATATATATATATATATATATATATATATATATATATATATATATATACACACACTTCATTTATTATTAACATCTAAAATATATGAATTAAAAGTGTAAGAACAGTAACATTTTACACACACATGAAGTTAGCCATAAGCAATCATTTCTGATGAAAAAACACAAATGTGAAAATTGGTGGATGTAGCATTCTGGAAATAAAGTCTTTTTAAATGGAAAAGTGAAACATTATTTCCTGGCAAGCTTACACATTCACAGCAAAGACTACAAAACCCATACCACTGTAGAAAACAAGTTTATTAGACAAATTATACACAGAAAGCTTTGCCACTTGTAACAGAGGCCTCAGTTTGTTCCGTTTGAATAATATGCAACACATACAACAACATAGGCCTATATTAAATACTGTACACTATAATCAGTTGAACATGATCAAGTAATCCTGTACCTCCTATGTATGAAATAAAAAATGTTACGCGCATAGCAAGTTGTGCATGCTTCTTTTTAAGATCTTGCCTCCTCTGTTATTAGCCAGCAAATCAAAATTAACTCAAAATTAAATGAACTCAAAATGACAAGAGAAAGCTTGTGTGTGTTCTGGAACTGGGAGGAAACCAAATATGTATATGTATATGTAGGGTGACTGCTAACTCAAGGCTCATATGATATATTATTTTTTATTAAACAAAAATAGCGTCAACATGTAAAATATACACATTTGATAATGTCTCTGTCATTTATACTAAATAAAACTTCTTTAAACGTTGTCTGTGTCCTATTGTCATTCGATAGCCGTACTGCAGCTTAAGAAAATAACATCTAGAAGGCTTGCATCAAACACTGCTTCTGTTCTCTACGCACAACATTTGCGGTTTAGTCTTAAGATAACAAACTGAAAGCTCATTCTAAACAACTAACATTATTAAATATTAATACAGTGTTAGTGAAAAGGTTTGGTTCCTCTTTTCCCTTCACATTATTATTTTTTTGACCCCCTCCCTCCAAAACCTCACCTTAATGGTCTCGTCTAAACAATTGGCACTTTAAAAACGTTAGATAAACAGTACCCTTAACATTTAAGAAATAAAATAGAAAGATCTTTCAAAATGGCTGCCATCAGCTCTACAGTTCCAATGGCAAAAAGAAATCCTATTGAAACAGGAGACTGGCGAGGAGAAGCCAGCCTGTACTAATGAGGCTTGTGCTGAGGATGTAATTGGAAAGGGCTTCTCCTCAATCTGAGCCCAACTGTTTGCCCTTACAACAGTCAATTAGAGGACTGGAGAATGACACGATCGCACAGAAATGTGACTTTGTTTTCCTGACTGAGCCCTGGCAGAACTACAAGTAAGGTGAAAAACAACTTGAATATGATTTATGACGCAAACCAGAGTAAGACTATAGCACTCATTTAGCGGTTTTCAAAATTGGCTGCGAAAACAAGTAGACCGCTGAGAACAATGTTTTTTTTTGTTTTACTTTCTGACCAAACACATTCCACGCATTAAAATGTATTTTCAAAACAAATTCAATAAAATACATATAATAGCTTTAGCTGCTTTTAAAGTCATTTTTCTGTTGTCTTTTATCTCAGTTATTTTCAGTTCTTTTTGTGCCTCTATGCGTCTCTCAAGAAATGTCCGTTTAGAGGTTGAGGCTCTCACCTTGAAATAGACAGCACAGTACAGGTGAGAAAGAATTTCCAAACTACATACAATCAAACACAGGTCTGTGGGCACTGGTGCAGTGAGTGCAGTGGAATTGATAGAGTCGTACATGCACCAAAATGGCGGAGTGTTTCCAGAGCTCAGATGATGAGGTCTCAGTATGCAGGGTAGCTGAGCCAATGGACACCCATTTTTGGGCAGATTTCAGATTTGGAGCACAGGCATTGATGAGCAACACCAAAGAACTGAATGGGATGAAGTCCCATAAGGTGAAAGGCAAAGACAAGAATGTCCACCAAATGAGCATTGGGTAATTGCCGATTTGTGGATCTCAAGAACAGACAGACAAGTGTTTTCTGTTATTAAAAAAACATACTCTCCTTGTTGTGTCCATAGGAGTCATATGCTTCTTCAGAAAAGCAGTCCATAAATGACATGGAACGAAAAAGAGATAACAGATCCCTGTCACACACCCAAAAATCTTCTGAAAACCACGAGAACGATGACTATAAAGAAAACATTCAAGTCCCCACCTCCTCTCACCAACAGGTTTCAGAAGGACGACCAACCCACCCACCACCCACCTACCCACCCCACTCCACTGAACAAAAGCAAAGCCCCCCCCCCCCCCCGAAAAAACTGAACTGAAAAATTCCTATGTACATAGAGCTTTGTGAGTGTATTTGATTACATCTCTCTCACTATGTGGCCTCCTCCTCCTCCTCCTCATATGGATGTACCCCGATCGGGGTCGTTGCCGTAGCTGAAGTTGGGCTGGGGAGTGGGCTGGTAGGGTATGGAGGACATTGTCTTGATGGGACTGCGGAAGAAGCCACCGTTGGGGGCTCTCTGCCTGAAGGTTCCCCCAGTCCGGTGGTCCTGCACGGGACCGAAGGCGAAGCCCTGTTGGGCCTTGGTGGACAGGCTGCGGCTGAGGGTCTGGATCTGCTCGGGGATGAAGGTGGTGGTGGTGATGTGCGTGTTGCGGAAGTCGCTGATCTGCTCCAGGGCCTGCCGGGCAGCTGGCATAGAGTCCATGTCCAGGGGCGTCAGGTCAATAGAGGAGGTGGAGAACTGCTTGTGGGGGCTGTCGTCCTCCGCACACAGGCTGTTAACCCGGTGGTGAAGGTGCTCCAGGTCGATCTCCTTATCGTCCTGCGTGGGGGCGAGGGGGAAGGGGGTGGGGGGGTCAGAGAAAAAGAGAGAGAGGAGGCGGAGGACAGGGTCAAAGGAGAGTGAGGATAAATGTGGAGGAGGGGGAAGAGTAGGAGGATGGGGGAAGAGGAGGAGGATGGGGAAGACACAGTGGAGTGAACGAACGGTGAGGTGAGAGAAGAGGGGAGAGTGCATGGCCAAAGAAAAAAGGAGTGTCAAGGAGGATGGTACGGTTGAATAATGAGGATGGTACGGTTGAATAATGAGGATGGTATGGTTGTGTAATGAGGATAGTATGGTTGTGTAATGAGGATGGTATGGTTGTTTAATGAGGATAGTATGGTTGTGTAATGAGGATGGTATGGTTGTGTAATGAGGATGGTATGGTTGTGTAATGAGGATGGTATGGTTGTGTAATGAGGATGGTATGGTTGTGTAATGAGGATTGTATGGTTGTGTAATGAGGATAGTATGGTTGTGTAATGAGGATGGTATGGTTGAGTAATGACGATGGTGTGGTTGTTTAATGAGGATAGTATCGTTGTGTAATGAGGATGGTATGGCTGTATAATCAGAACGGTATGGTTGTGTAATGAGGATGGTATGGTTGTATAATGAGGATGGTATGGTTGTTTATTGAGGATGGTATGGTTGTATAATGAGGATGGTAGGTTGTATAATGAGGATGGTAGGTTGTATAATGAGGATGGTAGGTTGTATAATGAGGATGGTATGGTTGTATAATGAGGATGGTATGGTTGTTTAATGAGGATGGTAGGTTGTGTAATGAGGATGGTATGGTTGTATAATGAGGATGGTATGGTTGTATAATGAGGATGGTAGGTTGTATAATGAGGATGGTATGGTTGTATAATGAGGATGGTAGGTTGTATAATGAGGATGGTAGGTTGTATAATCAGAACAGTATGGTTGTATAATGAGGATGGTATGGTTGTATAATCAGAATAGTATGGTTGTATAATGAGGATGGTATGGTTGTATAATCAGAATAGTATGGTTGTGTAATGAGGATGATATGGTTGTATAATGAGGATGGTAGGTTGTATAATCAGAACAGTATGGTTGTATAATGAGGATGGTATGGTTGTATAATCAGAATAGTATGGTTGTATAATGAGGATGGTATGGTTGTATAATCAGAATAGTATGGTTGTGTAATGAGGATGATATGGTTGTATAATGAGGATGGTAGGTTGTATAATCAGAACAGTATGGTTGTATAATGAGGATGGTAGGTTGTATCTGATTAATAGTTCAAGTGCAAGGTAGCTACATTTATTCAATGATCTGTTTTGTGAATCGAGTGAAATCTTTTAGAGGGGAAAGGGGTTTACCCATTTTCCCCAGATATTTATATTGAACAAAAAATGTATTTGTCAAAAGATTGTTGATACAGACATATAAATAACACTACTACATCCAAATAAAATGATTGGTCAACATCTTTGGGGTGGTCACACTTAGAGATGGGTGGCTCAGCTTGTGCTAAGAGGAAAGTGGCTCAGCTTGTGAGATGATTGTGTCCATTGTGGGGGTACAGGGATTGGGGTACTGTGGGGTGGAGGTGGGGAACACACATCCTTCCTCTATTTTGAGAGAGGGCATCCTTGGTGAGGGGTACAGACAGAGTCAAAGACAACTACTGACCATGTGGCGTGGAGGGGGGTCTTGCCCCAGCTGCGATTCGGGGGGCAGAAGGGACCACAGTTACCCTCCTCGTCTTAGAGAGGAGGGGGCAGAAAGAAGTGCTGTTTGCGGGGACCTAGTCACACCACAAACCCGGGAAGGAGGGGGGGGGGGGTGGAGGAAGGAGGGAGGGTTTGAACATATAGGAACGAGGAGGGGATGGTGAGAGAGAACAGTCATTGTTGACTGTGAGAGTCAGGTTACCTTACAGGTAACTTCCGTATGGCGAGAGAAACAGCCTGCTTTTGGCTCAACTGAAGAGGGTTCTGTGTAGCAACACAAAGCTAAATATAAAACATAGTTAATACATGTAAGTAGTCTAAGAGATGAACCTCTGTTTCAATCAGACCGATGTGAAGGTCTCATTTAGGGGAGAATTTGTTCATGTTTGAGTGGCTACACCTTCAGTCATTTGAATTAGACTGTACAGATCCATACCGTGTTCTTTAGCCAAACACGCATGGCATACACCTGTTAACCTATTACACGCCCTCTAGTGGAGGGAGGGCATCATAGCTTATTACATGACTGCACACTAAACCAGATTCTGCCCTGGTCAGAAAGAGGATGTGGTAAAAGCCCTCTAGTGAAAGGAAGGCATCGTAATTCATTTATTGACAGGCGGTGCCCGTGACTAGAAAATGTCATCAATGCCAAAGTTTTGTTGTTATCATAAAGCAATAAATATGACAATCTGAGTTGTTTTCGACAACTGAATGTTTTGGGATTTCCCTAACAAGACTCTCCATATTGTACTTAAAGGCCCTGTCATGGGTATAACCTGGAGGTGGCAGGAGGGGCAGTGAATGTGGTCAATCTCATTTTGGGGGTGAGTTGAGAGGGGTCATTATTGGGTTCGAATGTGTGTTGGACGATCAAAAGGCACGTGGAATGTCACAGCATGTGGGTGACTGGGCGTAATGGGTAGAGGGGGCGGTCCTGAGGGTGGTGAGGGGGATGTCGTTGGGGGTGTCATGTTGGTGGGGGCATGGTTCTGGTTGCCTGGCGGAAGTGCCATCGGCCTGTGTCATGTGTGTGTGTTTGTGCGTAGGTCAGAGAGGGACAGACAAGAGGGACAGACAAGACAGACAGACAGACGGACATACATACAGAAGATGATGCAGATGGGAGGGTGATGGAGGGATTTGTTGGAGGCCAGGATGAGTAGAAAAAACAGCACAGTCAGCACACACACACACACACACACACACACACACACTCAGTGGGGTATTGTATGTTCGAGGAGGAGCCTTCGAAGATATACCTGGAAGGGTGAGATGTAAAAATGGCATTTTGTATTGCTCTCCCTCGCCCGCTTTACCCTCAACACAGTGTACTTATCTACAAAACAAAACAACAAGGGAATGAAAGCTTTCAGCCATCAGGGACAGTAAATCAAACATGATCAAACATCTTGTGCTCAGCATTGTCAACAAAGTGGCCGTCCATTGTGTGTAGTGTCCATTATGTGTAGTGTCCCCCTATAGCCACACTCCTGTAAAAGCCAGACATAGCCACCACCCACCACCCACCACCCAAATGTCCCCAAGTGACATCAACATCTGTGGTACATTAATACTGTTGTGTCTATGAGCAAGGCACCTATCCCAACATTGATGTGAACAATCGTACAGTGCATTCGGAAAGTATTCAGAACCCTTAATTTTTGCCACATTTTGTTACGTTATTCTAAAATGTATGAATTTTTGTTCATCAATCTACACACAATACCCAATAATGGCAAAGCAAAAACAAATTGCAAATTTATACAATAAAAAAACAACTGAAATATCACTTTACATAAGTATTCAGAGCTTTTACTCAGTACTTTGTTGAAGCACCTTTAGCAGCGATTACAGTCCCTAGTCTTCTTGGGTATGATGCTACAAGCTTGGCACACCTGTATTTGGGGAGTTTCTCCCATTCTTCCGTGCAGATCCTCTCAAGCTCTGTCAGGTTGGATGAGGAGCATCGCAGCACAGCTATTTTCAGGTCTCTCCAGAGATGTTTGATTGGGTTCAAGTCTGGGCTCTGGCTGGGACACTCAAGGACATTCAAAGTCTTGTCCCGAAGCCACTCCTGCGTTGTCTTGGCTGTGTGATTAGGGCTGTTGTCCTGTTGGAAGGTGAACCTTTGCCCCAGTCTGAGGTCCTGAGTGCTCAGGAGCAGGTTTTCATTAAGGATCTCTCTGTACTTTGCTCCATTCATATTCCCCCAATCCTGACTAGTCTCCCAGTCCCTGCAGCTGAAAAACATCCCCACAGCATGATGCTGCCACCACCTTGCTTCACTGTAGAGATGGTGCCAGGTTTCCTCCAGACATGACGCTTGGCATTCAGGCCAAATAATTCGATCTTGGTTTCATTAGACCAGATAATATTGTTTCTCATGGTCTGAGAGGATTTAGGTGCCTTTTAACAAATTCTAAGCAGGCTGTCATGTGCCTTTTACTGAGGAGTGGCTTCCATCTGGCCGCTCTACCATAAAGGCCTGATTGGTGGAGTGCTGCAGAGATGGTTGTCCTTCTGGTTCTCCCATCTCCAAATAGGAACTCTGGAGCTCTTTCAGAGTGACCATCGGGTTCTTGGTCACCTCCCCGACCAGAGCCATTCTCCCTTCTTAGTTTGGCCGGGCGGCCAGTTCTAGGAAGAGTCTAGGTGATTCCAAACTTCTTCCATTTAAGAATGACACAGGCCACTGTGTTCTTGAGGACCTTCAATGCTGCAGAAATGTTTGGGTACCCTTCCCCAGATCTGTGCCTCGACACAATCCTATCTCGGAGCTCTATGGACAATTCCTTTGACCTCATGGCTTGATTTTTGCTCTGACATGCACTGTCAACTGCGGGACCTCATATAGACAGGTGTGGGCCTTTCGAAATCATGTCCAATCAATTGAATATACCACAGATGGACTCCAATCCAGTTGTAGAAACATCTCTAGGATGATCAATGGAAACATGATATACCTGAGCTCAAATTCTAGTGTCATAGCAAAGGGTCTGAATACTTATGTAAATAAGATATTTCTGTTTTTATTTTCAAAATGTCTAAAAACCTGTTTTAATTTGGTCATTATGGGGTATTGTGTGCATGTTGATGAGGAGAATTTGTATTCAATTTAAATTGAATCAGTTTCAGAATAAGGCTATGTTACAAAATGTGGAAAAAGTCAAGGGGTCTGAATACTTTCCTAACGCACAAACATTTGGACGTATCTGCTGGATATGTCCAAAATGCATCTGTAAATCTGATTGGGTTGGAAATGAATCATGCAACATTGAAGCATTGAAAGGCTTTCATTTAATAAGAGACCCCCCCCCCCAATACCCAAATCCTATTTCTGCTTGGGTAGAGTTCAGTTAATCCTCATTGGAGTGAGACTGAAATCCGTGGCCAGTAGTAGAGGACTAACTCTACTGAACTCTATTCATCACATGGAGAGCTCATCACAGTGTTAATCATTACAAAGCACAACACATCACACAACACATCAAACAACACAACACAACACAGATATGCAACACAGAAACACTGACAGTGATCACATAGAAGCAGAGGCCTCAACAGGGACAGACCTCTAGAATATCAGGATGTGCTGTATGTACCAGGAGGAGGACAGAGGCACAAACACAACTCGCCCCCAGGCAGCTAACATGGCTTTGGGTTGAAGCTCAGTGGGAGCTGTGTGGACCGTGTGTGTGAAAGAGGACAGGTGTAAATGAAACATGTAGGATGGTGTGTGTGTGTGTGTGTGTATGTTTTGTTCCCATAGAGCGTAATAATACATTATTATGATTATCATTATTATTGGATATTTAAGTGACTAATTTCTCTGATTGTGAAACATAAAGGAAAAGATGAATTGTAAATCATTCAGGCATTATGCATAATAGACAACAAAGGGGACAAAGTTCATTTGAATTACATTGGATATATCTTGAGAAAAGGGTTGGAGTATTTTCCCTCGAAGATGAACACTAGCTGAATTGCGACAAGCCGAACGTGATTGATATCATGATACTACTTAATATATTTTTTTGTCTGTATGAGAGAGAGCAAGGGAGCATGTATACTATGTCCACGTCCAAAATGGCACCCTATTCCTTACATAGTGCACTACTTTTGACCAGAGCACTATGGGTTCAAGTCCTGGTCAAAAGTAGTGCACTATACATGAAATAGGGTGCCATTTAGGACACAACCTATATAAAGGAGGGGAGGGAACAACCAATCCTAACAAGGAAAAGGTAGTAGTGCAGTATATTGAGGACATTGATGGCTCCTAGACATATCCTCCTCCCTACAGACACACTGGGTCACTTTGACACACTGCACTGGGCCCAGCAGGATGTGACCTCACCACCAACACCCCGCCGACTGTAACCACGGTCCGTAACAACGGTCACCAGCATCAACATGGGCCACAGGCAGGGTGAAGTGTAGAGGTCACTACTACGTTGACCAGGGCAGCAGTAGGCCACTGCTAGAACCCTTGGATTCCATTGATGGTATATTTCAAGACGTTTAATGCAGCAGTTCTATGTGAAATATATGCCAAATCAGTTCAATATTCAAGAGACTGAGGGATCACAACAGATCACAATGAACTTCCAGCTTTAAACTCAATTGATTCTTTAAAATCAAAGGCATGCAAATATATATATATATATATACGTATTTTCTTTACAGTGTCAATTCTGCTAGGACTATTTGAGTGCTAAATGAAGTGATTGGATAATCACATTGAATTCTCAATGTTCTCCATTGCAAAGACCTTGAACCCCAGTCACAGACATACCAGTCATTCAGGGTCGCTGTATTGAAAGTTAATACAGATGGCAGGGTGCACGCTGGGCTTCTTTGTCCAGGATCACGGGCAGATAGGCTCACTGGTCAATCTGACACAAAGCTGCTGTGAGTGCATGGGGTCGTAAGTAGAGGGTAGAGGGCTGGGATGGGTGCTATGATGGGGAACAGAGCTGCCCTGATCAAAAGCCTTACTTAATGTCAAGCTGAAGAGATGAAAAGGGCATTCTGTTGAGCACGCTGCTTCCTGGGGCAAGGGTCTGATGTCGGGACCCAGTCAGAACACAACACATAGACACCAGCTGAGAGGGGGAGGGAAGGAGTGTGGAGGGTGGGAGGAGAGGGGAGGAGAGGAGAAGGGAGAGGAGAGGAGAGGAGAGAGGAGAGGAGAGGAGAGGAGAAGGGAGAGGAGAGGAGAGGAGAGGAGAGGAGAAGGGAGAGGAGAGGAGAGGAGAGGAGAAGGGAGAGGAGAGGGAGAGAGGAGAGGAGAGGAGAAGGGAGAGGAGAGGAGAGGAGAAGGGAGAGGAGAAGGGAGAGGAGAGGAGAGGAGAGGAGAAGGGAGAGGAGAGGAGAGGAGAGGGAGAGGAGAGGAGAAGGGAGAGGAGAGGAGAGGTGGAAGGGGGTGGTGTATGGTTGGTTGTGGCTTGATAGGGGGGTTGAGAGGGATCTCTGCATGGCTAACCCACAACTAATACCTTTTCATACTTGTCAAATTGCTTTAATCAGATAACATTAACTAACCTATTAGGGTCAATTCTGACCAGTAGCCCACTGCTGCAACGTAATGGATTTCATAAATTACTCTCAACATGGGAAATTAAAAATCGATATTTCAGTGGAGTAAAACTATTATCTTAGTAGTAAACTGATCCCCACTCTCAGAATGACTTTCCTTTATTAGGGTTTCACAGTGGACACGGCCATTAATATTCATCGGGTGATTGGTTGAGGCTTCTTGGGTGTGTGACGTCATTCCGTGAGTCCTTACCAAAACACACAACATAGTGGACAGTTTCGCTCACCTCGGATCTGAAACCAGTAGTAACAAGTCAACTTCAATGACTTTTAACTTAAAATGAAAAGACAAATCTAACATACCTCATTAACATAGTCACAGAGGAGGGCTTGCTAGCATGCTGCAGGGTTTAAGTCATCTCCTTTTCTTGTAAAACAACTCAACTTAGCAAGCGAAATGCTAATTTACGACGCTAGCTAACGCGTAAACTAGACTGCTTCTAGTCTCGGGAGCCCCCCGGTTGGCTTCGGGACGCAGTGGGTTAGAGGATTCCACCAGGACCAAACAACAACTGGCTACCAGAACTGAACCGACGGACATAGCAAAACTACACGTGGTATGTGAAGCTTATGTATATAGTATGTCCTTAGAAGCTGTGTGAATATAAAGTCACTTCAACCTTAGATGACTTCACCAGACCAGTTGGTGGCACTATAGATGTCATTGGCACCAGTGGCTCCATAGGATACTAGAGCAATAACTATTGACCAAGTTGACTTTTTCTCATGCAAATTAATGTTAGATTTAAATTATGCAGACGAACAATGTGAAATATTGTGATTAGTATATCTGTATAATCACATATTGTTGCTCTATGATGTGGTCTGAACGTAGTGAAAAGTGCCGCTTTCACAGTCTGCGTGTTACAGCTGTGAGAGTGTATCGAAGTATTTTGTTAAGCTAATGTGGAGGGCACCAAGTGAGATTTAAATCAACATGGTAATGCTTTCACTGATTGCACATACAGAAAGATAGTTCCTACATTATAGAGGACTTGCTTCGTTATCCAACTGATCTGGTGTCCTTTCTGTCAATGTCACGACTTCTGCTGAAGTCGTTGCCTCTCCTTGTTCAGGCGGTGCTCGGCGTTTGACGCCACCGGTCTTCTAGCCATCATTGATCCATTTTTCATTTTCCATTGGTTTTGTCTTGTCTTCCCACACACCTGTTTTCAATCCCATTCATTACCTGTTGTGTATTTAACCCTCTGTTTCCCCTCATGTCTTTGTCAGAGATTGTTTTATTGTCAGTGTAGTTTTATGTTGTATAGGTGCGCGTTGGGGTCCTTCGTACCCATGTTTGTTTATGTATGTACCTTTTAGTGTTATGGAGCATGTTACGTGGACTTTATTAAAAGACTCCATTTTACACTCCGTTTGACTCTCCTGCGCCTGACTTCCCTGCCACCTATACACCTATGCCTGACAGAATCTCTGACCAATAATATGAAGTCAGCAGGAGAGGACACTATGCCCATGGAGCTGGAGGAACGCGTTCAGGAACAAGCGAGGGAGCTTGACTGTATAAGCTCTGTCATGGATCGCATTGTCCAGAAAATGGATCGCTGGGAAAGACAGGGAGTTTCTCCAGCGCCACCACCACCACAACCGGAATCTCCCGTGAACGTTTTTTCCTCTCCGGAATCGAGGATCCATTTATCCCTACCCACGGGATACAACGGAGATACAGCCGGCTGCCAGGGTTTCCTCCTTAAGCTGAACCTATATCTAGCCACGGCCTCCCCAGTACCATCTGACCGTGAGAAGAGTTACGCCCTCGTCTCATGCCTCACCGGGAAAGCCCTGGAATGGGCCAGCGCTGTGTGTAGAAGGGAGGATGCGGCATTGGACCATTTTGAGGCGTTCACCCGCCAATTCCGGATAGTATTCGACCATCCACCTGAAGGCAAAGCAGCGGGTGAGCTCCTCTATCATCTGAGGCAGGAGATGAGGAGTGCACAGGAGTTTGCTTTGGAGTTTAGGACCTTGGCTGCCGGCGCTGGATGGAGCGTCAGGGCCCTGATCGACCATTACCGTTGTAGTCTACGCGAGGACGTCCGTCGGGAGCTGGCCTGTAGAGACACCACCCTCACCTTCGACCAGCTGGTGGACATGTCCATCAAGCTGGACAACATGCTGGCTACTCGTGGACGTCTAGATGGGGTCTGGTTGTTCCATCCTCCCGCACCCTCTCTCCCAAACCTATGGAATTGGGAGGGATGGTGCGCAGGGAGACCGGAGGGGGTTCCCGCTCGAGCACCATTCATGGTCGCAGAGGGCACACTGCTGGTCGGTGCCGGGTTGGTTCCTCTGGGAATAGAGAAGGCAGGCAGGGCATTCTGGCTTCACCCCAGGTGAGTAGGTACCATTCTCACCCAGAGCCCTCTGCTGCACTAATGTTTGTCTCTGTCTCTTTTCCTGATTTTTCACTGCATTCCCAGTATAAGGCGCTAGTAGATTCAGGTGCGGCTGGGAATTTCATTAATAAAAGTCTAGCTCATAGTTTAGGGATCCCTATTGTTCCTGTGGATATGCCTTTCCCTATTCATGCCTTAGATAGTCGACCATTAGGGTCAGGGTTTATCAGGGAGGTAACCGCACCTTTGTGTATGATAACGCAGGAGGGTCACAAGGAGAAGATTAGTATTTTCCTTATTGATTCTCCAACGTATTCTGTGGTGCTGGGCCTACCCTGGTTAGCGTGTCATAACCCCACTGTTTCTTGGCCACAGAGGGCTCTCATGGGGTGGTCGCGAGAATGCTCAGGTAGGTGTTTAGGGGTTTCCGTTGGTGCTACTATGGTGGAAAGTCCAGACCAGGTCTCCACCGTGCGCATTCCCCCCAAATATGCCGATTTGGCTCTCGCCTTCTGTAAAAAGAAGGCGACTCAATACCACCCCATCGAGGGGGGGATTGTGCGATAGATCTCCTGGTAGACGCTGCATATCCCAAGAGTCACGTGTATCCCCTGTCGCAAGCGGAGACGGAGGCTATGGAGACATATGTCTCTGAATCCCTGCATCAGGGGTTCATTCAGCCATCCATTTCACCCGTCTCTTCGAGTTTCTTTTTTTGTGAAAAAAAGGATGGCGGTTTACGCCCGTGCATTGATTATCAAGATCTTAATAAAATCACAGTGAAATATAGTTACCCGCTACCTCTGATCAATATGGTTATTGAATTAATGCACAGGGGCACGTTTTTTTCACAAAATTGGATCTCAGGAGTGTGTACAATCTGGTGCGTATTCAGAAGGGTGATGAGTGGAAGACTGCATTTAGCACCACCTCAGGTCATTATGAGTACCTTGTCATGCCATATGGGTTGATGAATGCTCCATCAGTTTTCCAATCATTTGTAGATGAGATCTTCAGGGACCTGCACGGGCAGGGTGTGGTGGTGTATATCGATGATATTCTGATATACTTTGCTACACGCGCCGAGCATGTGTCCCTGGTGCGCAGGGTGCTTGGTCGCCTGTTGGAGCATGATCTATATGTCAAGGCTGAGAAATGCTTGTTCTTCCAACAATCCATCTCCTTCCTAGGGCATCGGATTTCCACTTCAGGAGTGGAGATGGAGAGTGACCGCATTACAGTCGTGCGTAATTGGCCGACTCCAACCACGGTAAAGGAGTTGCAGCGTTTTTTGGGGTTTTCCAATTACTACCGGAGGTTTATCCGGGGTTTTGGTCAGGTGGCAGCTCCCATTACCTCACTGCTAAAGGGGGGCCCGGTGCGCTTGCAGTGGTCGGCTGAGGCGAACAGGGCTTTTGAGCACCTGAAGACTCTGTTTACCTAGGTGCCTGTGCTGGCTCATCCGGATCCCTCTTTGCCATTCATAGTGGAGGTGGACGCATCCTAAGCTGGGATAGGAGCAGTGCTCTCTCAGCGTTCGGGTACGCCACTGAAGCTTCGCCCCTGTGCTTTCTTTTCTCGAAGAAGCTCAGCCCGGCGGAGCGAAACTATGATGTGGGGAACCGAGAGCTGTTAGCTGTTGTAGAAGCTTGGAAGGTGTGGAGGCATTGGCTTGAGGGGGCTAAACACCCTTTTCTCATCTGGACTGACCACCGCAATCTGGAGTACATCCGGCAGGCGAAGAGATTGAATCCTCGCCAGGCAAGGTGGGCCATGTTTTTCCCTCGTTTTGTGTTTACTCTTTCTTACAGACCATGCTCCCAGAACGTTAAGGCAGACGCATTGTCTCGGCTGTATGACACAGAGGAGCGATCCATGGATCCCACTCCCATACTCCCAGCTTCGTGTCTGGTGGCGCCTGTAGTGTGGGAGCTGGATGCGGGCGTCACGTGCAGAGCCCTCTCCCCCTGAGTGTCCAGCTGGTCGTCTGTACGTTCCGTCTGCTGTCCGCGACCGATTGATCTATTGGGCTCACACGTCATCCTGGGATAGGTCGGACAATGCGTTGTCTTGAAGGGAGGTACTGGTGGCCCACTTTAGCTAAGGACGTGAGGATTTATGTTTCTTCCTGCTCGGTGTGCGCCCAGTGCAAGGCTCCTAGACACCTGCCCAGAGGTAAGCTACAACCTCTACCCGTTCCTCAATGGCCGTGGTCGCACCTGTCGGTGGATTTTTTTGACTGACCTTCCACCTTCACAGGGTTACACCACGATCCTGGTCGTTGTGGATCGGTTTTCAAAGTCCTGTCGTCTCCTCCCTTTGCCCGGTCTCCCTACGGCCTTACAAACGGCAGAGGCCCTGTTTACGTTTTCCTGCACTATGGGGTGCCTGAGGATATAGTGTCTGATCAGGGTCCCCAGTTCACATCAAGGATCTGGAAGGCATTCATGGAGCGTCTGGGGATCTCGGTTAGTCTTACCTCAGGTTTTCACCCCAAGAGTAATGGGCAGGTGGAGAGAGTTAACCAGGATGTGGGTAGGTTTCTGCTGTCTTATTGCCAGGATCGGCCGGGGGAGTAGGCGAAGTTCGTGCCCTGGGCAGAGATGGCTCAGAACTCGCTACGACACTCCTCCACTAACCTTACTCCCTTTCAATGTGTATTAGGGTATCAGCCGGTTCTGGCTTCTTGGCATCAGAGCCAGACCGAGGCCCCTGCGGTGGACAATTGGTTTCGGCACGCTGAGGAAACCTGGGAAGCAGCCCAAGTCCACCTTCAGCGTGCCAAAAGGCGCCAGAAAATTGCCGCAGACCGTCGCCGCAGTGAGGCCCCAGTGTTCGCACCAGGGAACAGGGCCTGGCTCTCGACCCGAAACCTGCCCCTTCGCTTGCTCTGCCGGAAGCTGGGTCCGCGGTTTGTGGGGTCGTTTAAAGTCCTGAGGAGAGTGAACGAGGTATGTTATAGGTTACAACTGCCCACTAATTACCGTATTAACCCCTCGTTCCATGTGTCTCTCCTCAGGCCGATGGTGGCTGGCCTGCTCCAGGAGGCTGAAGTGCGTGATGTTCCTCCGCCTCCTTTAGACATCGAGGGGGTACCGGCGTACTCTGTTCGATCCATTTTAGATTCGAGACGTCAGGCGAGGTGCCTTCAGTACCTCGTGGACTGGGAGGGGTACGGGCCGGAGGAGAGATGCTGGGTTCCGGTGGAGGACGTCTTAGATCCTTCCATGTTATCAGAATTCCACCGTCTCCATCTGGATCGCCCTGCACCTCGCCCTCTGGGTCGTCCCCGAGGCCGGTGTTGACACGCTGCTGGAGCCGCACGTCGGGGGGGGTGGTACTGTCACGACTTCTGCCGAAGTCGTTGCCTCTCCTTGTTCGGGCGGTGCCCGGCGTTCGACGTCACCGGTCTTCTAGCCATCAGTGTACCCATGTTTGTTTATGTATGTACCTTTTAGTGTTATGGAGCATGTTACGTGGACTTTATTAAAAGACTCCATTTTACACTCCGTTTGACTCTCCTGCGCCTGACTTCCCTGCCACCTATACACCTATGCCTGACAGTCAATCTATTTATTTATTTATTTTACCTTTATTTAACCAGGCAAGTCAGTTAAGAACAAATTCTTATTTTCAATGACGGCCTGGGAACAGTGGGTTCACTGCCTGTTCAGGGGCAGAACGACAGATTTGTACCTTGTCAGCTCAGGGGTTTGAACTCACAATGCCCCAATCTATGAACCCTGTTCATTGCCGCTCGCAGCTATATTTACAAGATGCATTTGCTATAACATTATCCTAATTCAGTGCCACTCCATGGCATGATTTCATTTGTGATTGTAACTAATACATGACTACTTAACACTAAACTGGGCATTGATCATATTTATTTTCCATAATTGCATTACACTTATAGCTCGTTAGTACATTTCATATCTGCTTTGCTGTGTAGGATGTCAGTCATCCACACGCTGGGCCATTCATTTCCAGAATCACTTTGCACGAGTCTAGAAGTGATTAAAACACCTTGGCTATGCCTACCTGCTCATTAGGGGCACAAGTGGAATAAGATATATGACAGAGAGAGAGAGAGAGAGAGAGAGATGGATGTGCAATGCATCGCTGTACCCTGTGTGAGCAGTCAAATGTTCAAGGGCATCTGAATTGAATAGAGGCCATTAACATTGGGTAAAGTACTGTTAAAAGCTGATAGGCCTTCGTATCTGACTCTATGGTGTAGCTTACACATCAGATGTTTTCTGAGAGTCTGCATTGATTTTGTTGTCCAGAATCGGACCGCCCTAAAGGCAGTTCAGGCCAACGTCATATGGGCTGGTCTGTCTTTAGCCCAGTGGATCTGTCGAAATCGGGATTTCTGAGCAGAATGATCATTATTTGAGGGTACTACAGTTTGTCATATACTACAGTTTGTTTGCGGCCCAAATGACACCCTATTCCCTATATAGTGCACTAATTTTGACAAGGACACCGTATGTGCCCTGGTCATAAGTAGTGCACTATATAGAGTATAGGGTGTCATTTGCGACGTGTCCTATGTTATGTGCAGTCCCAGCAACAGATGTCAGTTAAATTGAAGTGGTTTGTTCTCACACCTTATGTAGTTCCAGTGGCAAAGAGGGAAAAACACTGTGTGCCAGAGTTTCACTTTGTATGACGTTTTAATCAAACACCAAATGAGCCATTTGTTTATTAGCCGTCCATTCAGCCGGCCGTGGATAACTTGGACACCACAGCAAGGGACAGACCACCTGACTGACAGTTTAAAAAGGTAAACGACAGCTCTCCTGACTATGTACAAACATCTGTGACATCATGACGCTGATACCATGTACAGTAGACACGACATACAGCCACAGCCGTAAAACAGAGGGTTCAAGTCAAGTGTTACCCAGACCGAGCCCACACAACACAACCACCCGGCCTCCCCCAGCTCCTCACCTCCTTGGAGGGGACTCGTGAGCCCTTCCTCCTAGTCCACCAGGTCTCCACCATGGCAATGACACAGGAGAGCACAACTCCGGCCGCTAGCACGCAGAACACGCCGGCGAAGCTGTGGATGTCCAGGGCACTGCCGCGGTGTTTGGTGTGCACCGCTGAGTACAGGTCACACGGGCTGTCCCGGGGCCACCACTTCAGCTTCAGGATGTCCATGTCCCCGTTCTGCTGCAACTCCAGGATCCTGATACACACACGGGCGCACACACACTAATTGAGGACATATCTTTGGTTTTGTCTGTAGGTGTATACAGGAACAGGAAATCACATTCAGAGTGGACCGCATCACATTTTCTTCAGGTTGGAGTAAGTAGCTTAGACTCAGAGCCATATACAGCCGCTAGTGAAAGTCTGCACACCCCTTGCACAGTCTTCAGATTTCACTGTGTTAAATCTCAAAAGGAAATAAATTACTGATCTCCACAACCTACTCAACATTTTCAAAGTGAAAGATAAATTATAGAAAATGTTCCATGTTAATAAAACATGATTTAAAAAGATGATGTCTCGATTGCATATATCTTCAAACCCCAGAGTTCAATCTTGGTGGAAGCACATTTGGCAGTCATTACATCTGTGAGTCATTTTGAAGAAGCTTCTACCAACTCTTAGAGCAACATATATCCAATGTTTTTGTCAAAATTGCTCAAGCTCAGTAAATTTAGTTGGGAGTCATTGATGGACATTTCACTAGGCACTGTATATATACGGCTAAACTAAAAGATTGTTGTTTCTATTCAAAGGAATCCACTGAGCATGATTCGTGTCCTTCACATTCCATGATGATCTGACGGTTGAATCTTAATTACGTTTCCTTGATTCCTTGCATCCTTCTCTAAACGCATTAGAAGAGGTCAGAGGGGGAAAAAAACAATGCAAGGAGAGGACATGAGGAATAAAAAAAATACAATTGAGATCAAACCCTGATTCTCTGCAGTTGTGTGAATGGTACTCCAACACTAGAGGGCGATATTGGCCAGATAACGGTGGCACAGAGTGACAGTTGTATTAGCCTGTCAAAGTAATTCTAAGAAATATGAACATGTTTTGTAGCAGAGTGTAAGTACTTTGCTGTAATTATATTATGCTGTCCAGATAAAGGAAATGATTTATCACATCCGCTATTAAATAGTAAAGGTTAACTGGTGGCCTCTGTCACTTACATCACCTGTAAAACTCATCTATCACGGGTTTTTACTCGTCCCTTGTACCTGATTGATGAATTAAGGTCACTCATTAGTAAGGATAATCCCCTCACCTGGTTTTTTAGGGCTTAATTGAAAGGAAAAAAACAAAAACAAAAACATGCAGACACTCTGCTCTCTGTGGAATGAGTTTGACAACCCTGATTTACGGTGTTGTATTTCAGAGGTTTGATTTGAGGTATTGCAGGAAACAAAATTAACTGCAAACACACATGCACACACACACACGTACCCACACACACAGGCACACAAGTGACTTGAATGACAATGCTTATCTTTGACTGTGTCCCTACTAAGTACAGCATGTAAAAATGCTCCCTATCTATCTAAAATGCAAATGTATTGAAACAGTAGTTTACATAATTGGCAAATGAATAATGTCACAGAGGAGCACATTTTATTTCAATAACATATACACTACCGTTCAAAAGTTTGGGGTCACTTAGAAATGTCCTTGTTTTTTAAAGAAAAGCACATTTTTTGTAAATTAAAATAATAGGGGTGGCAGGTAGTCTAGTGGTTAGAGCATTGGACTTGTAACCCGAAGGTTTGCAAGATCAAATCCCTGAGCTGACAAGGTAAAAATCTGTCGTTCTGCCGCTGAACAAGGCAGTTAACTCACTGTTCCTAGGCCATCATTGAAAGTAAAAATTTGTTCTTAACTGACTTGCCTAGTTAAATAAAGGTAAAAACATCAAATTGATCAGAAATACAGTGTAGACATTGTTAATGTTGTAAATTACTATTGTAGTGGGAAACAGCTGTACTTTTATGGAATCTCTACATAGGCGTACAGAAGCCCATTATCTGCAACCATCACTACTGTGTTCCAATGACACGTTGTGTTAGCTAATCCAAGTTTATCATTTTAAAAAGCTAATTGATCATTAGAAAATCCTTTTGCAATTATGTTAGCACAGCTGAAAACTGTTGTTCTGATTAAAGAAGCAATAAAACAGGCCTTCTTTAGAATAGCTGAGTATCTGGAGCACCAGCATTTGTAGATTTGATTACAGGCTCAAAATGGCCAGAAACAAGGACCTTTCTTCTGAAACTCGTGCTAACATAATTGCAAAAGGATTTTCTAATGATCAGTTGCCTTTTTAAAATGATAAACTTTGATTAGCTAACACAACGTGCCATTGGAACACAGGAGTGATGGTTGCTGATAATGGGCCTCTGTACGCCTATGTAGATATTCCATTAAAAATCAGCCGTTTCCAGCTACAATAGTTATTTACCACACAATGTCTACACTGTATTCCTGATCAATTTGATGCTATTTTAATGGACAACAAATGTGCTTTTCCTTCAAAAACAAGGACATTTCGAAGTGACCCCAAACTTTTGAACAGTAGTGTAATTTTCTATTATAGACATGATTTTATCCTCTCTTAGAACTAGAAGAGATGGCACACATGGACAGCTGGCCAGATGGGCTACAAGGACAGAATAAAGCCATTGAGAGAGAGTTGCGTATAGAAGAAATGTAAGGTCTGTTCTGGGATCACTGTTGGGAGACTAAGGTCTGATCTGGGATCACTGTTGGGAGACTAAGGTATCTAATTCAGATAAACCACGTATAACAGATCACTCAAAGTTGGCTCAGATGGAATCAAAAATAGGAAATCATGTGTGTGAAACAACCAATCAGAAACAGAGACAACGTTGGAAGAAATGTGATGATGACTCATCAGAGTCAGTCTCAATGGAGATTTGAGCTCGATGATTGATACTGTAGTTGTTGTCCCTCCAACAAGGACAAGCCCGAAAAGGATACAACGAAAGGAGTTATTGCACTCAATCTGATGGAATGGAATGAGGGAGATTCCTCAGCTATCAACAAGTCATCCAAGTGTTGAGATTTTTCAAGGCGTTTGTTTGTCAACATTTCAGAAAACTTTGTCTTTTATATCTACCTTACAGTTTTGATTTTTACCCCAACCTCCAATCCACCGACACACACACACACACACACACACACACACACACACACACACACACACACACACACACACACACACACACACACACACACACACACACACACACACACACACACACACACACGAGGAATACATTTTTATAGCTAATAAAAAAATAACTGAAAAAAGTTACTATACTTTGGAGTAAATAAAAAGACTTGAGATTGTGGCCAAAACTCATCACCAAAATAATAGTTGTTTATCAATGTTACACAGCTGCCCTGAAAGCATAGTCGTTTATCACTGTAACACAGCTGCCCTGAAAGCATAGTCATTTATCACTGTAACACAGCTGCAATGAAAGCATAGTCGTTTATCACTGTAACACAGCTGCCCTGAAAGCATAGTCGTTTATCACTGTAACACAGCTGCCCTGAAAGCATAGTCGTTTATCACTGTAACACAGCTGCCCTGAAAGCATAGTCGTTTATCACTGTAACACAGCTGCCCTGAAAGCATAGTCATTTATCACTGTAACACAGCTGCCCTGAAAGCATAGTCGTTTATCACTGTAACACAGCTGCCCTGAAAGCATAGACGTTTATCACTGTAACACAGCTGCCCTGAAAGCATAGACGTTTATCACTGTAACACAGCTGCCCTGAAAGCATAGTCGTTTATCACTGTAACACAGCTGCCCTGAAAGCATAGTCGTTTATCACTGTAACACAGCTGCCCTGAAAGCATAGTTGTTTATCACTGTAACACAGCTGCCCTGAAAGCATAGTCGTTTATCACTGTAACACAGCTGCCCTGAAAGCATAGTCGTTTATCACTGTAACACAGCTGCCCTGAAAGCTTAGTCGTTTATCACTGTAACACAGCTGCCCTGAAAGCTTAGTCGTTTATCACTGTAACACAGCTGCCCTGAAAGCGTAGTCGTTTATCACTGTAACACAGCTGCCCTGAAAGCATAGACGTCTATCACTGCCGTCATGCACTAATTGTAATCTCAGTGCTCTGCCCAGTCTCACCCCTTTATGTGTAAGATCAAATGTTTACCATTGACATGCCCATTAGAAAAAAGCCTCCCCTCAGCCAGGGGATATGCTGCTGAGCCTCCTAGGTGGCATGATGATGATTGTGGTTTTCTAGCTCTGGTCCAGGGCGTTACTGCACGTTCCTCCAATGCATATGTGATACTTTACAGCAATAGGATAAGCTTATATTATTCCTGTCTATTCATGGATATTGGAAAGAGAGATTTGGAGACTAATCCCGCTGCAAGTATCATGAGTAATATGATCATTTTGTCCCCCCAAAAATTCAGCATGTTTTATTGCTATGGAAATGTTGCTCCTTGTATTGCAATATTTTGATCAAGAACAGATATCACATCAAGTTACTCATGTAGCAAACACGGAGTAAGACATGGTCCCTTTCACATTACAGATCATTTATCTAATCACAGCTCTGACTGAGCTTAGTCTTCTATGCATTGAAAGCCAGTCTAGTCTAATCACAGCTCCGACTGAGCTTAGTCTTCTATGCATTGAAAGCCAGTCTAGTCTAATCACAGCTCTGACTGAGCTTAGTCTTCTATGCATTGAAAGCCAGTCTAGTCTAATCACAGCTCTGACTGAGCTCAGTCCTCTATGCATTGAAAGCCAGTCTAGTCTACTCACAGCTCTGACTGAGCTCAGTCCTCTATGCATTGAAAGCCAGTCTAGTCTACTCACAGCTCCAACTGAGCTCAGTCCTCTATGCATTGAAAGCCAGTCTAGTCTACTCACAGCTCTGACTGAGCTCAGTCCTCTATGCATTGAAAGCCAGTCTAGTCTAATCACAGCTCTGACTGAGCTCAGTCCTCTATGCATTGAAAGCCAGTCTAGTCTAATCACAGCTCCAACTGAGCTCAGTCCTCTATGCATTGAAAGCCAGTCTAGTCTACTCACAGCTCTGACTGAGCTCAGTCCTCTATGCATTGAAAGCCAGTCTAGTCTACTCACAGCTCCGACTGAGCTCAGTCCTCTATGCATTGAAAGCCAGTCTAGTCTACTCACAGCGACTGAGCTCAGTCTTCTATGCATTGAAAGCCAGTCTAGTCTAATCACAGCACAGTGACGTCCAAACGGTCTGCCTTTTTTCTTCTTCTGACACAATTTGTGTTTCATTTGAGCTACCATGAGTCAACACAGGCAATACAAAAGAGGAGTCCTCTCCTCCTCCCCCTCCACACACCAATTATATTGTCTCCATGTGCCTTTTTCCTTCCCTCAGTTCTTCTTCTGAAATAAAAATCCATTTGATGCTGTTGGGCCTGTGATAACTAATCATTTGGAAAAGGAGAGAGATTACGCAGCCCGGGTACAGGCCCGACTTTACAAATCCACCATTTTGTATTCTCACTTTAATAGCCAATAGTGTCTATTGATCACCGTCTGTCTCAAGAGGCTAGCAACAGCAGCCGTGGGACAGAAGATCATTGATGGTGAACGGTATATAAGGGCGCCTGACAACCTTTATGACCTTGACAATCTGAACAGCTGCTGCTCAAACAAATGAACACCATGTGTTCTTAATGAATTATAACTCCGAAGGGTCTCTGCTCATTGAGACCAATGAGCCTTGAATTTATTAACAACCACCCATGATGGAGGGATGGAAGGATGGCAAGATGGAGGGACAGAGGAATGGAAGGACTGAGGGACGGAGAGGTGGAGGGACGGAGAGGTGGAGGGACGGAGAGGTGGAGGGACGGAGGGATGGAGAGGTGGAGGGACGGAGGAATGGAGGGACGGAGAGGTGGAGGGACGGAGAGGTGGAGGGACGGAGAGGTGGAGGGACGGAGAGGTGGAGGGACGGAGAGGTGGAGGGATGGAGAGGTGGAGGGACGGAGAGGTGGAGGGATGGAGAGGTGGAGGGACGGAGAGGTGGAGGGACGGAGAGGTGGAGGGACGGAGGGGTGGAGGGACGGAGAGGTGGAGGGACGGAGAGACGGAGGGACGGAGGAATGGAGGGATGGAGAGATTGAGGGATGGAGAGGTGGAGGGATGGAGGGATGGAGGAATGGAGGGATGGAGAGATTGAGGGATGGAGAGATTGAGGGATGGAGAGGTGGAGGGACGGAGGGATGGAGGAATGGAGGGATGGAGAGATTGAGGGATGGAGAGATTGAGGGATGGAGGGACAGAGGAATGGAGAGGTGGAGGGATGGAGAGATGGAAGATGGAGAGATTGAAGGATCGAGGGACAGAGGAATGGAGAGATGGAGGATGGAGAGATGGAGAGATGGAAGGATAGAGAGATGGGGGATGGAGAGATGGAAGGATCGAGGGACAGAGGAATGGAAGGATGGAGGGATGGAAGGATGGAGGGATGGAGAGATGGAGGATGGAAAGATTGAAGGATCGAGGGACAGAGGAATGGAAGGATGGAAGGATGGAGGGATGGAGAGATGGAGGATGGAGAGATGGAGGATGGAGAGATTGAAGGATTGAGGGACAGAGGAATGGAAGGATGGAGGGATGAAGGGCCTACAGTCCCCCGGGCCCTGTGCAGTGATGACAGATGTTATCACCCAACAGATGAGCTCCAACTGGGGCTATAGAAATGTCACCTCCAAGGATAGGATGGCTTGTCTGAGCTGGTACATACAGTAATAATTAAAGCATTGACACTCTCAATGCTTTGGGTCAGGAACTGGGTCTGAACAAGGAACTGGGTCAGGGACTGTGTGTGTGTTTGTGTGCATGTGTGAGTGCAGTAGGTTGGTGTTTTCCTCTTTCAGGTTCTCCATGACCTGAGACATATATTTTTTGTTATTTTATTAGGATCCCCATTAGCTGTTGCAAAAGCAGCAGCTAATCTTCCTGGGGTCCACACAAAACAGCTCAAGGACATATATTTTTTAAAGGCTCAGATAACTGTGAATAGTCACCTAGCTCTGGTCCATAACCCACAGATAACTCTGAATAGTCACCTAACTCTGGTCCATAACCCACAGATAACTCTGAATAGTCACCTAACTCTGGTCCATAACCCACAGATAACTCTGAATAGTCACCTAACTCTGGTCCATAACCCATACAGTATATAACTCTGAATAGTCACCTAACTCTGGTCCATAACCCATACAGTATATAACTCTGAATAGTCACCTAACTCTGGTCCATAACCCATACAGTATATAACTCTGAATAGTCACCTAACTCTGGTCCATAACCCATACAGTATATAACTCTGAATAGTCACCTAACTCTGGTCCATAACCCATACAGTATATAACTCTGAACAGTCACCTAGCTCTGGTCCATAACCCATTGTAATGGCCTAATCATTCTCACTCATGCCCTCTGGTGACAACACACACACACACACACACACACACACACACACACACACACACACACACACACACACACACACACACACACACACACACACACACACACACACACACACTTCATGACATCAAGGCCTTGCCAAGGAGTTCCGTGTTATTAGGGAAAAAGCTCTCATACATCACCTGTTCCAGGGAAAGAAGTCTAATGTCACAGCATGTACTGTATGCAGTCTATTGTTGGGGGTGGTGGGATGTAAATGTGTTTGTTGCTCCCCCAGTCAGCCAGTTCAGTCTGTATGTCTTTACTAGGCAGCATATCTGCCTCCAGGGCTCTGCATGGCCATCAGTGAGGACTGCTGGAGCTGTTGCCGTGGCAACCGACTGCAGCAGAAATAATCACATGTTATTAGATGGCTCTGACAGTGGCAGACAAACTACCCTACTTGATAAGACTAAAGGGAGGACAAGAAAAAAATAAGGGGAAAAAAAGGAATCAAATCTTTAAAAAAAACCCTGTTTGATGCAAACAAATAATAATGTCTGAGTGTCAGACAAAACGACTCATTTAGAGATGCTACATTTCAGTTGAACACAGCAGCACACACACACACACGCACACACACACGCACACGCACACGCACACACACGCACACACACGCACACGCACACACATTTATAAATCTGGGGTTTAGTGTCATATTCACAGGCAAATTGCTTCATTACTTACTCATGGACTCCACACCCCAGACATCCTCTAGACCAGGAGTTTGTTCTATGTCCCTAAGGGGCGATGTTACAGGGCACCAGAATGTTACCAGGCACCAGAATGTTACCAGGCACCAGAATGTTACCAGGCACCAGGGTGTTACCGTGCACCAGAATGTTACCAGGCACCAGAATGTTACCAGGCACCAGAATGTTACCAGGCACCAGAATGTTACCAGGCACCAGGGTGTTACCAGGCACCAGAATGTTACCAGGCACCAGAATGTTACCAGGCACCAGAATGTTACCAGGCACCAGGGTGTTACCAGGCACCAGAATGTTACCAGGCACCAGAATGTTACCAGGCACCAGAATGTTACCAGGCACCAGAATGTTACCAGGCACCAGGGTGTTACCAGGCACCAGGGTGTTACCGTGCACCAGGGTGTTACCGGGCACCAGGGTGTTACCGTGCACCAGGGTGTTACCGGTCACCAGGGTGTTATAAAGTTCACCAGGGTGTTACCATGCACCAGGGTGTTACCGTGCACCAGGGTGTTACCGGGCACCAGGGTGTTACCGGGCACCAGGGTGTTACAGGGCACCAGAATGGTACCAGGCACCAGAATGTTACCAGGCACCAGGGTGTTACCGTGCACCAGGGTGTTACCATGCACCAGGGTGTTACAGGGCACCAGAATGTTACCAGTCACCAGGGTGTTACAGGGCACCAGGGTGTTACTGGGCACGAGGGTGTTACCGTGCACCAGGGTGTTACCGTGCACCAGGGTGTTACAGGGCACCAGGGTGTTACCGTGCACCAGAGTGTTACAGGGCACCAGGGTGTTACCGTGCACCAGAATGTTACCGTGCACCAGAATGTTACCGGGCACCAGGGTGTTACCGGGCACCAGGGTGTTACCGTGCACCAGGGTGTTACCGTGCACCAGGGTGTTACCGTTCACCAGGGTGTTACAGGGCACCAGGGTGTTACCGTGCACCAGGGTGTTACCATAAACCAGGGTGTTACCGTGCACCAGGGTGTTACAGGGCACCAGAATGTTACCAGGCACCAGGGTGTTACCGGGCACCAGGGTGTTACCGGGCACCGGAATGTTACCGGGCACCAGGGTGTTACCGGGCACCAGGGTGTTACCGGGCACCAGAATGTTACCGTGCACCAGGGTGTTACCGGTCACCAGGGTGTTACAGGGCACCAGGGTGTTACCGTGCACCAGGGTGTTAACGGTCACCAGGATGTTACCGGGCACCAGGGTGTTACTGGGCACCAGAATGTTACCGTGCACCAGGGTGTTACAGGGCACCAGGGTGTTACTGGGCACGAGGGTGTTACCATGCACCAGGGTGTTACCGGGCACCAGGGTGTTACCGTGCACCAGAGTGTTACAGGGCACCAGGGTGTTACCGTGCACCAGGGTGTTACAGGGCACCAGGGTGTTACCGTGCACCAGGGTGTTACCGTGCACCAGGGTGTTACCGGGCACCAGGGTGTTACCATGCACCAGGGTTTTACAGGGCACCAGGGAGTTACCGGTCACCAGGGTGTTACCGGGCACCAGAATGTTACCATGCACCAGGGTATTACCATGCACCAGGGTGTTACCGTGCACCAGGGTGTTACCGTAAACCAGGGTGTTACAGGTCCAGGGTGTTACCGGTTACCAGGGTGTTACCGGTTACCAGGGTGTTACAGGGCACCAGGGTGTTCGGTCACAGGTGCACCAGGGTGTTACCGTGCAGGAGGGTGTTACCATGCACCAGGGTGTTACAGGGCACCAGGGTGTTACTGGGCACAAGAGGGTGTTACCATGCACCAGGGTGTTACCGGGCACCAGGGTGTTACCGTGCACCAGAGTGTTACAGGGCACCAGGGTGTTACCGTGCACCAGGGTGTTACAGTGCACCAGGGTGTTACCGTGCACCAGGGTGTTACCGTGCACCAGGGTGTTACCGGGCACCAGGGTGTTACCATGCACCAGGGTTTTACAGGGCACCAGGGAGTTACCGGTCACCAGGGTGTTACCGGGCACCAGAATGTTACCATGCACCAGGGTATTACCATGCACCAGGGTGTTACCGTGCACCAGGGTGTTACCGTAAACCAGGGTGTTACAGGGGTCCAGGGTGTTACCGGTTACCAGGGTGTTACCGGTTACCAGGGTGTTACAGGGCACCAGGGTGTTACAGGGCACCAGGGTGTTACAGGGCACCAGGGTGTTACCGGTCACCAGGGTGTTACCGTGCACCAGGGTGTTACCGTGCACCAGGGTGTTACCGTGCACCAGGGTGTTACCGGGCACCAGGGTGTTACCGTGCACCAGGGTTTTACAGGGCACCAGGGAGTTACCGGTCACCAGGGTGTTACCGGGCACCAGAATGTTACCGTGCACCAGGGTATTACCGTGCACCAGGGTGTTACCGTAAACCAGGGTGTTACCGTAAACCAGGGTGTTACAGGGCACCAGGGTGTTACAGGGCACCAGGGTGTTACCGGTTACCAGGGTGTTACAGGGCACCAGGGGCACCAGGGTGTTACCGGGCGTTACCAGGGTGTTACAGGGCACCAGGGTGTAACAGGGCACCAGGGTGTAACAGGGCACCAGAATGTTACCAGGCACCAGGGTGTTACCGTGCACCAGGGTGTTACCGGTCACCAGGGTGTTACCGGTCACCAGGGTGTTACAGGGCACCAGGGTGTTACCATGCACCAGGGTGTTACCAGGGCACCAGGGTGTTACCGGGCACCAGGGTGTTACAGGGCACCAGGGTGTTACCGGTCACCAGGGTGTTACCGTGCACCAGGGTGTTACCGGGCACCAGGGTGTTACCGGGCACCAGGGTGTTACCGGGCACCAGGGTGTTACCGGGCACCAGGGTGTTATCGTGCACCAGGGTATTACCGGGCACCAGGGTGTTACCGGTCACCAGGGTGTTACCGGGCACCAGAATGTTACCGTGCACCAGGGTGTTACCGGTCACCAGGGTGTTACAGGGCACCAGGGTGTTACCGTGCACCAGGGTGTTACCGTGCACCAGGGTGTTACAGGGCACCAGGGTGTTACCGGTCACCAGGGTGTTACCGTGCACCAGGGTGTTACAGGGCACCAGGGTGTTACCGGTCACCAGGGTGTTACAGGGCACCAGGGTGTTACCGGACATGAAAATAATAGACCCAAACAATCTTTTATCCCAGTGGCAATAAGGCTTCTGAATGACAATCACTAGTTAGTCCAGCAGGCAGTATAGTTGATACTGTAGCCAATAGTGAACAGAATCATTATGGACCACACATGGACTGACTTTTTTTCTACTATAATTCACTGTCTTTATTGTCTCTCATTGACTGTCTTTATTGTGTCTTGTTGACTGTCTCTCAATGACTCTCTTTATTGTCTATTAATTGTGTCTTGTTGACTGTCTTTATTGTCTCTTACTGACTGTCTTCCTTGTCTCTTATTGACTGTATTTATGATACAGCCTGGAATTGAACCGGTGTCTTTACTGATGCCTCTAGCACTGAGATGCAGTGCCTTAGACCGCTGTGCCATGTGGGAGCCCATAACATAAAAGTAATCTTAATTATACTTGCAAATGTGTTTTGACAGTGGCGCGAGCCATGTACTGGAAAAAAGAAAACTGCAGAGGAAAATCTCTGATAGCAGAAACGTCAACCACTCAGTCATTAAGTCCCACTTATGAGCTTTAATATCAGTTTCAGGGCGAGATATTTTCTCATCTTGATGCATTGGACTTTAAGTGACAGCTCTGTCACTGTTCCAGATGATGGGAAATTATGCCAGGTGTCAACCCCTTTTTAGCCATAGCCACAGTAGAGCCTCATTTCAAAATGGAGTCATTTCCACAAAGCAGAAAAGCAACCCCCGAGGCCATGGTTGGAACACACAGGACGCGGACCCTCAAGTTCTAAGAAGAAAGCTGTCACTGTGCCACTGGTGGCGGAATACCATCACTAGGGATCAATAACACATCCACTTTGGGAGCGTTCCACCCACACCGATTCTGGAATTCTTAAACAATTAAAGTAAGAGTTTCCTGGCCAAGCATTCCCTACTCTTTAGGCAATGTAATGAATGTGGTTGACGCCTGCATTGTACTAGGTGCCACTAGAGTGGAGGCCTTACACTTTCCTTACCCACTGATTCTACTTCAGTGTATCCTGCTACACAGCACTTTCCTAATAGAGCCAGACTGTGCTTTAAAACTCTACAGTCTGGTTGGAGTAAACAGTTTATTCATCCAGTGACAAACAAGCCAAATGATAGCACCAAGGAGGACTCCGTCGTCGCCGCCACAACGAGAACAACAATGAAAAATGAAAGGCCATTATGAGCCATGGCTTGCTGCACCGTTCCACAGCACTGCGAAAGCACTAAAGACATTAGAGACGAAGGCATATGAATCTACAGCTGTCATGTGTCTCCTACAGCCCCTGAGTGTGTGCGTGGGCGTGTGTGCACATCTGTGTGTGTGTGCTTGTGTGTCTGTGTGTGTGTCTTTGTGTGTCTGTGTGTGTGTGTGTCTGTGCGTGTGTGTCTGTGCGTGTGTGCGTGTGTGTTTGTGTGTCTGTGTGTGTGTCTGTGTGTGTGTGTTTTTTTGTGTCTGTGTGTGTGCTTGCGTGTCTGTGTGTGTGTGTGTGTGTGTGTGTGTGTGTGTGTGTGTGTGTGTGTGTGTGTGTGTGTGTGGTTGTGTGTCTGTGTGTGTGTCTGTGTGTCTGGATGTGTTTAACTATTCACAATATTAGTAAACAAACAACCATTTGACCAACAGGCGGTATTTTGTTAGTCGCCATAAAGTCAAAAACTGTTTCTAGGGGTTTAGGGTTACAGTTAGAATTAGAGTACGGGTTAGGAGCTAGAGTTAAGGTTAGAATTAGAGTACGGGTTAGGAGCTAGAGTTAAGGTTAGAATTAGAGTACGGGTTAGGAGCTAGAGTTACGGTTAGAATTAGGGTTAAGGTTAGAATTAGTGTTAGGATTAAGGTTAGGAGCTAGTCCAACGCTCTAACCACTCGGCTACCCTGTCGCCCCTTAACCTTAGGGTTAAGGTTTTTGGTTTAAACTCTTGTGACTAGGGGGCAGTATTTTCATTTTTGGAAAAATAACGTTCCCAAAGTAAACGGGATATTTTGTCAGGACAAGTTGCTAGAATATGCATATAATTAACAGCTTAGGATAGAAAACACTCTAAAGTTTCCAAAACTGTAAAAATATTGTCTGTGACTATAACAGAACTGATATTGCAGGCGAAAGCCTGAGAAAAATCCAATCCAAGTGCCTCATGTTTTGAAAGCTCTGCGTTCCAATGCGTCCCTATTGAGCAGTGAATGGGCTATCAACCAGATTACTTTTTCTCCGTATCAATATATTTCACTTCTGATTTTCATGAATAGGAATATTTTCTAGTAATATTTATGTCCGTTGCGTTATGCAAATTAGTGTCAGTCGATGATTACGCTCCCGGATCCGGGATGGGGTGTCACTTTAAGATGAGGTTTTTGGTTTAAGGTTAAGGTAAGAGTACAGGTTGGAGTTAGGGTTAGGTTTAGGGAAAATAGGATTTTGAATGAGACTGAATTGTGTGTCCCCACAAGGTTAGCTGTAAAAGACTGTGTGTGTGTGTTTGTGTGTGTGTGCTGTTCACCAGAAAGAACAAGGCTCTGAGGGGTCACCTGTGTGTCATTGTGATCTGTGTGTGCATTGTTCATTTTATGAAAGAACACTCTGTCTACAGGGGTTCATTCACCTGTCTAACTATGTCATTACCACTTGTCTACACTATGTCATTACCCCTGTCTAAACATGTCATTACCACTCTGTCTACACTATGTCATTACCACTCTGTCTACACTATGTCATTACCACTACACTATGGCATTACCACTCTGTCTACACTATGTCATTACCACTCTGTCTACACTATGTCATTACCACTCTGTCTACACTATGTCATTACCACTCTGTCTACACTATGGCATTACCACTCTGTCTACACTATGTCATTACCACTCTGTCTACACTATGGCATTACCACTCTGTCTACACTATGTCATTACCACTCTGTCTACACTATGGCATTACCACTCTGTCTACACTATGTCATTACCACTCTGTCTACACTATGGCATTACCACTCTGTCTACACTATGTCATTACCACTCTGTCTACACTATGTCATTACCACTATGTCTACACTATGGCATTACCACTCTGTCTACACTATGTCATTACCACTCTGTCTACACTATGGCATTACCACTCTGTCTACACTATGGCATTACCACTCTGTCTACACTATACCACTCTGTCTACACTATGGCATTACCACTCTGTCTACACTATGGCATTACCACTCTGTCTACCACACTATGTCATTACCACTCTGTCTACACTATGTCATTACCACTCTGTCTACACTATGTCATTACCACTCTGTCTACACTATGTCATTACCACTCTGTCTACACTATGTCATTACCACTCTGTCTACACTATGTCATTACCACTCTGTCTACACTATGTCATTACCACTCTGTCTACACTATGTCATTACCACTCTGTCTACACTATGTCATTACCACTCTGTCTACACTATGTCATTACCACTCTGTCTACACTATGTCATTACCACTCTGTCTACACTATGTCATTACCACTCTGTCTACACTATGTCATTACCACTCTGTCTACACTATGTCATTACCACTCTGTCTACACTATGTCATTACCACTCTGTCTACACTATGTCATTACCACTCTGTCTACACTATGTCATTACCACTCTGTCTACACTATGTCATTACCACTCTGTCTACACTATGGCATTACCACTCTGTCTACACTATGGCATTACCACTCTGTCTACACTATGGCATTACCACTCTGTCTACACTATGTCATTACCACTCTGTCTACACTATGTCATTTACTCTGTCTACACTATGCATTACCACTCTACACTATGTCATTACCACTCTGTCTACACTATGTCATTACCACTCTGTCTACACTATGTCATTACCACTCTGTCTACACTATGTCATTACCACTCTGTCTACACTATGTCATTACCACTCTGTCTACACTATGTCATTACCACTCTGTCTACACTATGTCATTACCACTCTGTCTACACTATGTCATTACCACTCTGTCTACACTATGTCATTACCACTCTGTCTACACTATGTCATTACCACTCTGTCTACACTATGTCATTACCACTCTGTCTACACTATGTCATTACCACTCTGTCTACACTATGTCATTACCACTCTGTCTACACTATGTCATTACCACTCTGTCTACACTATGTCATTACCACTCTGTCTACACTATGTCATTACCACTCTGTCTACACTATGTCATTACCACTCTGTCTACACTATGTCATTACCACTCTGTCCACTATGTCATTACCACTGTCTACACTATGTCATTACCACTCTGTCTACACTATGTCATTACTACCACTCTGTCTACACTATGTCATTACCACTCTGTCTACACTATGTCATTACCACTCTGTCTACACTATGTCATTACCACTCTGTCTACACTATGTCATTACCACTCTGTCTACACTATGTCATTACCACTCTGTCTACACTATGTCATTACCACTCTGTCTACACTATGTCATTACCACTCTGTCTACACTATGTCATTACCACTCTGTCTACACTATGTCATTACCACTCTGTCTACACTATGTCATTACCACTCTGTCTACACTATGTCATTACCACTCTGTCTACACTATGTCATTACCACTCTGTCTACACTATGTCATTACCACTCTGTCTACACTATGTCATTACCACTCTGTCTACACTATGTCATTACCACTCTGTCTACACTATGTCATTACCACTCTGTCTACACTATGTCATTACCACTCTGTCTACACTATGTCATTACCACTCTGTCTACACTATGTCATTACCACTCTGTCTACACTATGTCATTACCACTCTGTCTACACTATGTCATTACCACTCTGTCTACACTATGTCATTACCACTCTGTCTACACTATGTCATTACCACTCTGTCTACACTATGTCATTACCACTCTGTCTACACTATGTCATTACCACTCTGTCTACACTATGTCATTACCACTCTGTCTACACTATGTCATTACCACTCTGTCTACACTATGTCATTACCACTCTGTCTACACTATGTCATTACCACTCTGTCTACACTATGTCATTACCACTCTGTCTACACTATGTCATTACCACTCTGTCTACACTATGTCATTACCACTCTGTCTACACTATGTCATTACCACTCTGTCTACACATGTCATTATGTCATTACCACTCTGTCTACACTATGTCATTACCACTCTGTCTACACTATGTCATTACCACTCTGTCTACACTATGTCATTACCACTCTGTCTACACTATGTCATTACCACTCTGTCTACACTATGTCATTACCACTCTGTCTACACTATGTCATTACCACTCTGTCTACACTATGTCATTACCACTCTGTCTACACTATGTCATTACCACTCTGTCTACACTATGTCATTACCACTCTGTCTACACTATGTCATTACCACTCTGTCTACACTATGTCATTACCACTCTGTCTACACTATGGCATTACCACTCTGTCTACACTATGTCATTCATTACCACTCTGTCTACACTATGTCATTACCACTCTGTCTACACTATGTCATTACCACTCTGTCTACACTATGTCATTACCACTCTGTCTACACTATGTCATTACCACTCTGTCTACACTATGTCATTACCACTCTGTCTACACTATGTCATTACCACTCTGTCTACACTATGTCATTACCACTCTGTCTACACTATGTCATTACCACTCTGTCTACACTATGTCATTACCACTCTGTCTACACTATGTCATTACCACTCTGTCTACACTATGTCATTACCACTCTGTCTACACTATGTCATTACCACTCTGTCTACACTATGTCATTACCACTCTGTCTACACTATGTCATTACCACTCTGTCTACACTATGTCATTACCACTCTGTCTACACTATGTCATTACCATGTCTACACTATGTCATTACCACTCTGTCTACACTATGTCATTACCACTCTGTCTACACTATGTCATTACCACTCTGTCTACACTATGTCATTACCACTCTGTCTACACTATGTCATTACACTATGTCATTACCTACTCTGTCTACACTATGTCATTACCACTCTGTCTACACTATGTCATTACCACTCTGTCTACACTATGTCATTACCACTCTGTCTACACTATGTCATTACCACTCTGTCTACACTATGTCATTACCACTCTGTCTACACTATGTCATTACCACTCTGTCTACACTATGTCATTACCACTCTGTCTACACTATGTCATTACCACTATGTCATTACACTATGTCTACATTACCACTCTGTCTACACTATGTCATTACCACTCTGTCTACACTATGTCATTACCACTCTGTCTACACTATGTCATTACCACTCTGTCTACACTATGTCATTACCACTCTGTCTACACTATGTCATTACCACTCTGTCTACACTATGTCATTACCACTCTGTCTACACTATGTCATTACCACTCTGTCTACACATTATGTCATTACCACTCTGTCTACACTATGTCATTACCACTCTGTCTACACTATGTCATTACCACTATGTCTACACTATGTCATTACCACTCTGTCTACACTATGTCATTACCACTCTGTCTACACTATGTCATTACCACTCTGTCTACACTATGTCATTACCACTCTGTCTACACTATGTCATTACCACTCTGTCTACACTATGTCATTACCACTCTGTCTACACTATGTCATTACCACTATGTCTACACTATGTCATTACCACTCTGTCTACACTATGTCATTACCACTCTGTCTACACTATGTCATTACCACTCTGTCTACACTATGTCATTACCACTCTGTCTACACTATGTCATTACTACTATATCTACACTATGGCATTACCACTCTGTCTACACTATGTCATTACCACTCTGTCTACACTATGTCATTACCACTCTGTCTACACTATGTCATTACCACTATGTCTACACTATGGCATTACCACTCTGTCTACACTATGTCATTACCACTCTGTCTACACTATGTCATTACCACTATGTCTACACTATGGCATTACCACTCTGTCTACACTATGTCATTACCACTATGTCTACACTATAGCATTACCACTCTGTCTACACTATGTCATTACCACTCTGTCTACACTATGTCATTACCACTCTGTCTACACTATGTCATTACCACTATGTCTACACTATGGCATTACCACTCTGTCTACACTACCATTACCACTCTGTCTACACTATGTCATTACCACCTGTCTACCAGTCTTTCTACTCTGTCTACACTGTCATTACCACTCTGTCTACACTACGTAATTTCTACTCTGTCTACACTATGTCATTACCAGTCTGGGTACCACACACCCTTACCAGTCTGGGTACCACACACCCTTACCAGTCTGGGCACCACACACCCTTACCAGTCTGGGTACCACACATCTTTACCAGTCTGGGTACCACACATCTTTACCAGTCTGGGTACCACACATCTTTACCAGTCTGGGTAACACACACCCTTACCAGTCTGGGTACCACACATCTTTACCAGTCTGGGTACCACACATCCTTACCAGTCTGGGTAACACACATCCTTACCAGTCTGGGTACCACACATCTTTACCAGTCTGGGTACCACACATCCTTACCAGTCTGGGTACCACACATCTTTACCAGTCTGGGTACCACACATCCTTACCAGTCTGGGTACCACACACCCTTACCAGTCTGGGCACCACACACCCTTACCAGTCTGGGTACCACACATCTTTACCAGTCTGGGTACCACACACCCTTACCAGTCTGGGTACCACACATCTTTACCAGTCTGGGTACCACACATCTTTACCAGTCTGGGTACCACACACCCTTACCAGTCTGGGTACCACACATCTTTACCAGTCTGGGTACCACACATCCTTACCAGTCTGGGTACCACACATCCTTACCAGTCTGGGTAACACACATCCTTACCAGTCTGGGTACCACACACCCTTACCAGTCTGGGCACCACACACCCTTACCAGTCTGGGTACCACACATCTTTACCAGTCTGGGTACCACACATCTTTACCAGTCTGGGTACCACACATCTTTACCAGTCTGGGTACCACACATCCTTACCAGTCCAGCAGATTATATATACACATCACCGTGCAGTGGCCTGGTGACTCACACTCTCCAGTAAAAAGAACAGGATGGTTGTCTTGGAACTGTTTTTACTTGGTTGTTTGAATCTACCAAGGAAAACAACAAGTCATTTTGGAATGAGGTATGGAATGGCAATACTCTATCAAAGGCAAACTGTCCTTGACACACACAAGCACACATTTCTCTTAATAATCCTCAGGGAATTGCAAACTCGGAACACTGTGAGTACACAGGAGACAGAAGCAATACGCAGTGCACTTCAAAATCCACAGGTTCCCTCTCCAAAAACCAATGGACTTCTAAAATCCACAGGTTCCCTCTCCAATTAGACATGAATCACTGACTATTTGTCTTTCGACCGATTTGCTTGGAGATATTTGATTACGGAGCCTCTGTTTTCTTTCCAGGACATGAGGTTCTGATTGAGAAGGCCAACGAAAGCCTTGGCGATGCCCTTGTTTTTATTCAAAAGCAATGTCTACCCCAAGCTATCCCATTCCACGCTTTGAAATACCAATAGTTGAGAAAATGTTGACACAGTTTGATAATGAATACTGATGCCATTTCCAAGCCCCACATGATCCCCACACACAGCAAAACTTCAAATGGACTTCTCCTCTGCCACAGAGCGAACAGCTAAATAAATCTCCTTGCGCTTCGAATGAGGCAACGCATGGAGATACATTTATTTGTGATGATAGTGGGGAACACCATAAAGAGTGAAACATTGCATTGCCACTACTGGGAGACAAATACAATTTCTCCATAATTTCAGCTTTGTGCTTCATTGACTTGAAAGTCTGGATAAAAACATTTTCCTCAACAATTTTGTCTCAGTAATTTACCTTGCATTGTTGCAGGAACCATAGGCAACACTGTTTTATGAAAATGAGTTTGGGAAGTGCTCCCCAGGAGCTGTCCTGGAAATAATGACAAGGAATTAAATAGGACAGTCAATTAATAACTTGTTTACTTTCATAACTACAAATATTCAGCAGTTTTGTGCATCAATAGATAAAGTGGTCTAAATGGAATGAACACTGACTCACACGCTGGCACACACAAATACAACAGGGCACACACACACACACACACACACACACACACACACACACACACACACACACACACACACACACACACACACACACACACACACACACACACACACACACACACACACACACACACACACACACACACACACACACACACACACACACACACACACACACAGGAGCATGCAGAAGCACGCATGCACAACCAAACACATACACAAAGACAGGCAGATGCGCGCGCACACACACGCATATATAAACAACACACAAACATGTTTTCATTCTAAATACAAATGAAGCTAGCAACCGCCACATGATGGCATGCAAGTTCCTCTCTTAGGTGTGTCTAGAAATTAAAACAAATGTAGCCAAATGTCATTCCCAGTGCAGCTGCACAGCATTAAAGGTGAGTGGGACACTTGAGCATGTCAGAATGATTGAGTTTTACTACATGCCTTTGTCAGTAATCTCAAAGGAAATGTCTAATAGAGAAGGGATTTGGCATTTTGTCTTAGTGTACTTTGTCAATCTAACAACCACCTATAATCCCATCACCACATTTTATGTCCTTCCACAAAAGTCCGCTGAATGAATGACAGAATGTGACATTTCACAAAAACGCCATACAGCAGTTGACAAAATCCGATCTGCCTAAATCTTTCTCAAAACTGTGTGTGTTTGTGTGTGTTGGCCATGCTGTCAGTGAAGCATGATTTGTACCGCACTCAAAACAACTGTAAACTTGGAACTGCGAAATCTGACTTGTTGTGTAGTACAGTGTATGTTGTGTGGTAAGCTGTTCGTACCCCATTTGCTTCACCCTAGTAATTTGGTCTATTTTCCCCTCTTAATTTTGCCTACTGTTCTGGAGCCTATAACCTGTTTTAGAGAAATGTAATAATAGAATATTGTAAGAGCTGTCATTGTCTGCTTACAGTGCCTTGAGAAAATATTCGGCCCCCTTGAACTTTGCGACCTTTTGCCACATTTCAGGCTTCAAACATAAAGATATAAAACTGTATTTTTTTGTGAAGAATCAACAACAAGTGGGACACAATCATGAAGTGGAACGACATTTATTGGATATTTCAAACTTTTTTAACAAATCAAGAACTGAAAAATTGGGCGTGCAAAATTATTCAGCCCCCTTAGGTTAATACTTTGTAGCGCCACCTTTTGCTGCGATTACAGCTGTAAGTCGCTTGGGGTATGTCTCTATCAGTTTTGCACATCGAGAGACTGAATTTTTTTCCCATTCCTCCTTGCAAAACAGCTCGAGTTCAGTGAGGTTGGATTGAGAGCATTTGTGAACAGCAGTTTTCAGTTCTTTCCACAGATTCTCGATTGGATTCAGGTCCGGACTTTGACTTGGCCATTTTAACACCTGGATATGTTTATTTTTGAACCATTCCATTGTAGATTTTGCTTTATGTTTTGGATCATTGTCTTGTTGGAAGACAAATCTCCATCCCAGTCTCAGGTCTTTTGCAGACTCCATCAGGTTTTATTCCAGAATGGTCCTGTATTTGGCTCCATCCATCTTCCCAACAATTTTAACCATCTTCCCTGTCCCTGCTGAAGAAAAGCAGGCCCAAACCATGATGCTGCCACCACCATTTTTGACAGTGGAGATGGTGTGTTCAGGGTGATGAGCTGTGTTGCTTTTACGCCAAACATAACGTTTTGCATTGTTGCCAAAAAGTTCAATTTTGGTTTCATCTGACCAGAGCACCTTCTTCCACATGTTTGGTGTGTCTCCCAGGTGGCTTGTGGCAAACTTTAAACAACACTTTTTATGGATATCTTTAAGAAATGGCTTTCTTCTTGCCACTCTTCCATAAAGGCCAGATTTGTGCAATATACGACTGATTGTTGTCCTATGGACAGAGTCTCCCACCTCAGCTGTAGATCTCTGCAGTTCATCCAGAGTGATCATGGGCCTCTTGGCTGCATCTCTGATCAGTCTTCTCCTTGTATGAGCTGAAAGTTTAGAGGGACGGCCAGGTCTTGGTAGATTTGCAGTGGTCGGATACTCCTTCCATTTCAATATTATCGCTTGCACAGTGCTCCTTGGGATGTTTAAAGCTTGGGAAATCTTTTTGTATCCAAATCCGGCTTTAAACTTCTTCACAACAGTATCTCGGACCTGCCTGGTGTGTTCCTTGTTCTTCATGATGCTCTCTGCGCTTTTAACGGACCTCTGAGACTATCACAGTGCAGGTGCATTTATACGGAGACTTGATTACACACAGGTGGATTGTATTTATCATCATTAGTCATTTAGGTCAACATTGGATCATTCAGAGATCCTCACTGAACTTCTGGAGAGAGTTTGCTGCACTGAAAGTAAAGGGGCTGAATAATTTTGCACGCCCAAATTTTCAGTTTTTGATTTGTTAAAAAAGTTTGAAATATCCAATGAATGTCGTTCCACATCATGATTGTGTCCCAGTTGTTGTTGATTCTTCACAAAAAAATACAGTTTTATATCTTTATATTTTAAGCCTGAAATGTGGTAAAAGGTCGCAAAGTTCAAGGGGGCCGAATACTTTCGCAAGGCACTTATATGCCCCCTTTATTTATCCTACGGTTCTGACTTGGTGTACAGGGAGAACACTGCAAGAACGGCCCATGTTCTAAATTCTGTCACTGTACATTTCAAAAGTGCTGAACAAACAAACAAATGTCCTAGCTCGCTCATTAATGTCTTAATCGAAATTACGGATTGCCTCTCATCCGCTTATCGTTCCCTTATGCCATAGTTTGTACACCTCAATTGTCATTAGAAACCACATTTGTTTAAGCAAATCAGCCATATCAACCATGTTTTTTAAAAAGGCAGAAAATAAGGCTGAATGAACGGTTTCATTGCCAGACAAGGCTCCACTGATAGCCAGGTGTCGCAGTGGTAAGGTGTTGGGACTGCTGTTGGGACTCTGGTGTCAGGACTGTCACGCCTGCCCCCACTCTCCCTCCCTGGCGCTCGAGGGCGCCAGGCTGCCCAGCATTACGCACTACTGCCACCATCATTACGCACACCTGCTTCCCTCATCACGCGCATCCGCAATTCATTGGACTCATCTGGACTCAAACACTTCTGATGTTACCTCCCCTATAACTGTCTGTTCCCCAGCTCTGTTCCCCACTTTTTGCATTAATTGTCATATGTCATTGTGCTACCCGGCTCTGACGCTGTTCCTGTCTTTTTCCATGTCTGGGGCAATATTAAATGTTCAATCTCCGTACCTGCCTCTCTACTCCAGCATCAGTTCTTACAGGAACAGCTTTATATATGCCAGAACAGTTGTGGGTATCATTTGTCACCATTAAAGTGCAACTAATGTATTTTTTTGTGTAATGGCTTTGCTGGCATGCATCCCACAATTATTTTTTTTTGCCCCACCAAGATTTCTATGCTAAAATGGCAATTGGTTTAGGGTTAGAGATACAATTAGGGTTTGGGTTAGAATTAGGGAAAGGGGATAGTGCTTAGGTTTAGGGTTTAAAGTTACGGGTAAAGGTTAGAGTTAGGGTTATGGTAAGGGTTAAGGTTTAGGGTTAGGGGTTAGGGAAAATAGGATTTTGAATAAAAATATATTTTAGGTCCCCACAAGGATAGAATAATGTGTGTATTTATGCATGTATGCACCTTGTATTGCATGGTTCTTGCAGACTTATCACAGAACAGTGCGGTAGCACTTGACCATTATTACTCTTTATAATGCTTCTAACCAGGGGCGTAACTTTAACTGGGAGCGGGGGAGGGGGGCGCATGCCCCCCACATTCTGATATTGCATTTTTGTCCCCATCCAGTTTTAACATTTTAATGTGATACAAAAGCCGGCAACTCTGTGATTTAGGACCATGAGGACGCCTCCGAGCAGTCGGGTAGGCTGTTTGGAGTGTTTATCCTTCTGGATAAAAATAAAATATCTATCTATCTATCTATCTATCTAAAATCTATCTATATATATATATATATATATATATATACAGCTCTGGAGACCACTACAAAATTATCAGTGTCTCTGATTTTACTATTTATAGGTATGTGTTTTGTTAAAATTAACATTTTTGTTTTATTCCAGAAAATACTGACTGTGAAATTTGGTGGAGGATCGGTGATGATCTGGGGGTGCTTCAGCAAGGCAGGAATCGGCAAGGCACAACACATCACCTGGGGCAAACTACCTGCCCTCCAGGACACCTACACCACCCGATTTTACGGGAATGCCATAAAGATCATCAAGGACAACAACCACCCGAGCCACTGCCTGTTCACCCCGCTATCATCCAGAAGGTGAGGTCAGTACAGGTGCATCAAAGCAGGGACCGAGAGACTGAAAAAAACAGCTTCTATCTCAAGGCCATCAGGCTGTTAAACAGCCATCACTAACATTCAGTGGCTGCTGCAAACACACTGACTCAACTCCAGCCACTTTAATAATGGGAATTGATGGGAAATGATGTAAAATATATCACTAGCCACTTTAAACAATGCTACCTAATATAATGTTTACATACCCTACATTATTCATCTCATATGTATACGTATATACTGTACTCTATATCATTGACTGCATCCTTATGTAATACATGTATCACTAGCCACTTTAACTCTGCCACTTTGTTTACATACTCATCTCATATGTATATACTGTACTCGATACCATCTACTGTATCTTGCCTATGCTGCTCTGTACCATCACTCATTCATATATCTTTATGTACATATTATTTATCCCCTTACACTTGTGTGTATAAGACAGTAGTTTTGGAATTGTTAGTTAGATTACTTGTTGGTTATTACTGCATTGTCGGAACGAGAAGCACAGCATTTTGCTACACTCGCATTAACATCTGCTAACCATGTGTATGTGACAAATAAGATTTGATTTGATTTGATTTGAGATTTGTCTTTGTGAAGGACACATGAATCAAGCCACGTACAAGGTTGTCCTGGAAGAAAATTTGCTTCCTTCTGTGTGACAATGTTCCCCAACTCTGAGGATTGTTTTTTTCCAGCAGGACAATGCTCCATGCCACACAGCCTGGTCAATCAATGTGTGGATGGAGGACCACCAGATCAAGACCCTGTCATGGCCAGCTAAATCTCCAGACCTGAACCCCATTGAAAACCTCTGGAATGTGATCAAGAAGAATATGGATGGTCACAAGCCATCAAACAAAGCCGAGCTGTTTGAATTCTTGCACCAGGAGAGGTATAAAGTCACCCAACATCAGTGTGAAAGACTGGTGGGGAGCATGTAAAGACACATGAAAGCTGTGATTGAAAAACAAAGTTATTCCACCAATATTGAACATTAGTATTGTGTTGTTTAAAAATGAATATGAACTTATATTCTTTGCATTATTCGAGGTCTGACAACACTGGATATTTTTTATTATTTTGACCACTTTTCTGCAAATAAATGCTCTAAATGACAATATTTTTATTTGGAATTTGGGAGAAATGTTGTCAGTAGTTTATAGAATAAAACAAAAATGTTCATTTTACCCAAACACATACCTATAAATAGTAAATCCAGAGAAACTGATAATTTTGCAGTGGTCTCTTCATTTTTTCCAGAGCTGTATCTGATGCCCCCCCCCCACTTCTAAAACCAAGTTGCACCCCTGCTTAATTCTGTACCTCTGGGAGAAGATGTCCCTGTATGGACTGCCGTGCTGCATGGCGAAGCCGTAGCCCCGATCTGGTGCATTGCTCCCCACAGTGTAGAAGGAGCAGTCCTCGTCGTTGATGGCCATATACTCCAGCACCGCTGAATCCCACACAAAGGCAAAACGCCCGTACTTCACCTGAGAGAAAAGTAAAAACACAGACATAAAAATAACTGAGTGTATTCATGAGGGTCAAACTGCTGTGTTCTGATGGGCTACGCCCTTTCTTGTAATTCTATTTCTATGGTTAGAAACAGATATAGAAACACATAACACTATACAAACTATACGTTGACACTCGGGTAGAGAGATGGTAACATGATTGAACATGAACATTAACCGTGACTAATTGTGTCGTTTGCACTGTGGAGTAGGGTGAAGTGTTGCCCCTAGACGCTGATCTTGGGTCAGTGTTTGCATTTTCCACAGTAGTCAAGGTCAGGATTTTTTTCTTGTTTTAATTGTACATGGTCCCTGACAAACCAATCAATAAAATCTAAAATACATGATTAAGTTACCCTGTAATTGGAATATAATATGTTATTTTAATTTGAAGCTGTAGCGAGTGCATGTTATAGCTTAATATTCATCACACACTATGTCAGCCCTTTCATCTGTTTCAAGGGGGGGAGTCTAGGTAAAAATGGCCTGCGTCCCAAATGGCACCCTATACAGTGCACTACTTTGACCAGGGCCCATTGGGACAGAACTGTATTTGGACTCGTATCATTAACTGTAATGAGATTGTCAGGCACCTGACACCAGTCTGTGTCTGGACGGGGTTCAACGTGATTGTCCATGTCTGAATATGAAATACTCTTATTTGGTGATTTGGCTCAAACAGTAGACCCTGAGACGAGGAAATCAGACAGCTACCCTATGGGTACATCCCAAATGGTACCCTACACCTTTGATTAGGGCACTACTTTTGAGTGCACTGTATAGGGAATAGGGGGCCATTTGGTAAGCAGTATATTCCTTCTCCTGGATTCCCTTTATTTTTTATTTACTATTTTACCTTTATTTAACTTGGAAAGTCCGTTAAAAACACATTCTTATTTTCAATTCAGGGACAAAACGACAGATGTTTACCTTTCGGTTACAAGTCCAACACTCTTAACCACTCGGCTACCTGTCACCCCATTATATCACAGGGTCTTACAGAGGAAAATGATGTTGGGTCCATCAGTTCTACTGGCTTGGAAGTTAACATGACATCTGACCACAATCATACACAGTGGTTGTTGAGGTTACTAGTCAATCATAGCCAGCAAGGAGTTTTATGGGATCAGAATGAACAATTTTTGGATTTATGTACTCAACAAAATTCAACAGAAACACAATGGCACAAAATCTTTCTGCATGTACTGACGTTTCCCTCTGGGAAAAATAAAAGCAATTATATTATTTTCTTTTGTATTGTATTCTATTGTATGGTTGTCACATGCAAGACAGATGTGAGCTAGTAAGATGTGTCTCCTTGTTCAAATATGCTTTTATGGCATTTTTTACCCCTTCAAATGTCTCTTATCTCCTCCCTGTCTCTTGTGCCCTCTTTTCTCAACACTTGATGACTGTTTCTTTGTTTTTGAGAGAAGGCTATTATAATGGAATACACGGTTGATGATGATATTATCTGCAATAACCCAAAACCCATTTTAAACTAACGATATAATAATGGGTGATCTAAATAGGAAGGTTCAGTCAAGAATGGGGCGGAATCCTCCAGAAACATTTATAGTGTATAATTTCCTCCACATATGAGAAATGTCCTTGAAAGTGTCTCGAGAAAGTTGATCTACTTCATCACATGACATCATTAAAAAATGTAACAAAGCGATGTGCAAAACATTTCCTTTCATGAACACTTTAAGTCCTTTAAAATGTTTATATGGTCGTTCTTATCCCTTATAATGTCAAACATCTACTGCGCAAGGGCAGGGAATAAATGTCGAGATTCCTATTGATTACCAAACCATTTTCAGAGGAGAGCACGGAAGTGTAAAAAACAAGCAGGTACCACAAAGTCCTCGCCTTTATTGATGCGATTCCAAGAAAAACAACTATATATAGACTAGTAGAAACATAGAAAAAAAGAGAGAGGGAACAGGAGGAGATGAAGCATAGAAGTCAGGCAGTGGTTTAGTGGTGGCGCATGATGAGAGGGAAAGCAGTGAGATACGTCTTTCCGTATGGAGCGAGAGCAGCCTGCCTGGAGCCATGGCAATCAGAAGGACCCTGGTAATTATTAAAAGGCATTGTCGTCAAACACCGGGCACCCGGTGAATCCCAATCACATCATTGTCTTTTCTCGGAAATATGACTGCACTACTCACTAGATCCGTAATCGTGAAATTAAAGTCGTCCATCCATTCCCCTGGGGTACGTTGAGGTAGCCTAATGTTGTTTAAGTGAAATATGTTTGTTGTCTTTGGTTGTACAGCGTTTTTAATTTCGCATCATCATTTAAAAGCAGGTGATGGCCTCGAAGCTGAGTTGTAATTACTGTGACGTGAGCATACAGAGTGTTTAATGCTTAATTAACGCAAATGCCCTTCCTTTCGCAATTTCAAACACATGATACTGTAGCTCACACCGATGTCAGGGTCTACATTGTGGACAGAATACATAGGGGAAAAGTAAATTACATTAAAGGTACAACAAACCAAATAAATCTCAAGTTTGGGGTTAATAAATGCTGTAGATCAAAATCAAGTCTAACACTAGCAATTTAATTTGCAAATCGTCGAACTCTCCTCTTTACGGCACATGTTTTAGTTTGCTAACTGGTTGTGATTACTGTACCCGTAAATTATTTCAAGCGCTCATTATTTCAAGCGCTAACGTTGTAGAGGATTTAGAGCTTCACACTCAGCTTCAATGAGGAGATCCTCATTTAATTACACATTTTTTTAAAACATTTATAAGAACTACCATGGTGCAAATATCAGACAGAAGACTTGGGAGAACAGGCTAGAGCTATGTGTGTCCCAAATGCCATAGGGCTCTGGTCAAAAGTAGTCCACTAGATAAGGAAGGGTGCTATTTCTGACTCAGACTTCTTTGTGGCTTGTTCAGATCATCTTCTCTAGCAGACTTCAAAAGACTGAAACACAGAAGGGCATGTTTTCCAATCTTGCCTCATAATTAAAGTCCTCACACATACCTAAAGTGGTATTTTCTCTCAATCAGTTTCAAGTTCATTAGAAGGGGCTCATATTTAGGGGTTTAACTCTCTAAAATGGTGGTTCATGCTTGTGCTTTGTTCTTCATGTCTGGGCTATCTCAAATGATTCTGTGGCAGCACACAACTGGTAGAGAGTCACAAAGGGAGGAACTCACAGCGACTGCATGAGTGGAGTATTCAAACAAGTATGTTGACATTATGTACAAATCTGTCATAGGCGTGTGTAAAGTAGAGGGTTCCAAAGGTTAACAATGAGAATTACTGGAATCATGGGTTGATGAACCTGTGGCAGATTTAGGGGATTAACGTTAGGGTTAGAGTTAAGGTTAGAGTTATGGTTAAGGTTAGGTTAGGGTTAGAATTAACATTAGGGTTAGCGTTAAGGTTAGAGTTATGGTTAAGGTTAGGGTTAGGGTTAGAATTAACATTAGGGTTAGCGTTAAGGTTAGAGTTATGGTTAGGGTTAGGATTGGGATTAACGTTAGGGTTAGCGTTAAGGTTAGAGTTATGGTTAAGGTTAGGATTGGGATTAACATTAGGGTTAGCGTTAAGGTTAGAGTTATGGTTAGGGTTAGGATTGGGATTAACGTTAGGGTTAGCGTTAAGGTTAGAGTTATGGTTAAGGTTAGGGTTAGGATTGGGATTAACATTAGGGTTAGCGTTAAGGTTAGAGTTATGGTTAAGGTTAGGATTGGGATTAACATTAGGGTTAGCGTTAAGGTTAGAGTTATGGTTAAGGTTAGGGTTAGGATTAACATTAGGGTTAGCGTTAAGGTTAGAGTTATGGTTAAGGTTAGGATTGGGATTAACATTAGGGTTAGCGTTAAGGTTAGAGTTATGGTTAAGGTTAGGATTGGGATTAACATTAGGGTTAGCGTTAAGGTTAGAGTTATGGTTAAGGTTAAGGTTAGGGTTAGGATTGGGATTAACATTAGGGTTAGCGTTAAGGTTAGAGTTATGGTTAAGGTTAGGATTGGGATTAACATTAGGGTTAGCGTTAAGGTTAGAGTTATGGTTAAGGTTAGGATTGGGATTAATGTTAGGGTTAGCGTTAAGGTTAGAGTTATGGTTAAGGTTAGGATTGGGATTAACATTAGGGTTAGCGTTAAGGTTAGAGTTATGGTTAAGGTTAGGATTGGGATTAATGTTAGGGTTAGCGTTAAGGTTAGAGTTATGGTTAAGGTTAGGATTGGGATTAATGTTAGGGTTAAGGTTAAGGTTAGAGTTACGGTTAGGGTTAGGATTGGGATTAACGTTAGGGTTAGCGTTAAGGTTAGAGTTATGGTTAAGGTTAGGATTGGGATTAACATTAGGGTTAGCGTTATGGTTAGAGTTACGGTTAGGGTTAGGATTGGGATTAACATTAGGGTTAGCGTTAAGGTTAGAGTTATGGTTAAGGTTAGGATTGGGATTAACATTAGGGTTAGCGTTAAGGTTAGAGTTATGGTTAAGGTTAGGATTGGGATTAACATTAGGGTTAGCGTTATGGTTAAGGTTAGGGTTAGGATTGGGATTAACGTTAGGGTTAGCGTTAAGGTTAGAGTTAGGGTTAAGGTTAGGGTTAGGATTGGGATTAACGTTAGGGTTAGCATTAAGGTTAGAGTTATGGTTAAGGTTAGGATTGGGATTAACGTTAGGGTTAGCGTTAAGGTTAGAGTTATGGTTAAGGTTAGGGTTAGGATTGGGATTAACGTTAGGGTTAGCGTTAAGGTTAGAGTTATGGTTAAGGTTAGGATTGGGATTAAGGTTAGGATTAGAGTTAACCTGTTGATGCTCTGGGGGCGCTATTTCATTTTTGGATGAAAAACGTTCCCGTTTTAAACAAGATATTTTTCACAAAAGATGTTTCGACTATGCATATAATTGATAGCATTGAAAGAAAACACTTACGTGTCCAGAACTACCAAGATATTTTCTGTTGCCCTAGAACGTGAGCTTCAGCAAAACCAAGATGAGACGGCATCCAGGAAATGAGCAGGATTTTTGAGGCTCTGTTTTCCATTGTCTCCTTATATGGCTGTGAATGCGAGAGGAATGAGCCTGCCCTTTCTGTCGTTCCCCAAGGTGTTGGCATTGTGGATTTTAGGCAGATCATTGGAAGATTGACCATAAGAGTTAGGTGTATGTGTTAAGGTTAGGGTTAGTATTTTTTGGGATACAGAGAGGAAAGCAAGCTTACGAACTGCATATCAATGAAGTTATGGTGAAAAAACACCTTGAGGATTGATTCCAAACAACGTTTGCCATGTTTCGGTCGATATTATGTAGTTAATCCGGGTTTTACATTGTAGGTGACTGAATTTTCGGTTCGGGTTAGCCAGACGCAATGTAGAAAACGGAACGATTTCTTACACACAGACGCTTTCAGGAAACACTGGCAGTTGGTATGTAATTGGGTCTCCTCATTGAAAACATCAGAGGGCTCTTCAAAGGTAAATGATTTTATTTATTTGGTTATCTGGTTTTTAGAAAATTGGGATTACTCAAAATGCTATGCTAGCTTTGCATACTCTTACACAAATTAGTCAATTTCTATGGTTCAAAAGCATATTTTGAAAATCTGAGATGACAGTGTTGTTAAGAAAAGGCTAAGGTTAGCAGACACATTATTTTCATTTTATTTGCGATTTTCAGAAATGGTTAACGTTGCGTTATGCTAATGAGCCTGAGGCTTTAGTCACAAAGTTAGGGTTAGGATTGGGATTAACGTTAGGGTTAAGGTTAGAGTTATGGTTAAGGTTAGGATTGGGATTAACGTTAGGGTTAGCGTTATTGTTAGAGTTA
>NC_088212.1:11596654-11614154 GCF_036934945.1 Oncorhynchus masou masou
CGGTACCGGAATGCCAAGTCTAGGACCAAAAAGGCTTCTCAACAGTTTTTACCCCCAAGCCATAAGACTCCTGAACAGGTAACCAAATGGTTACCTGGACTATTTGCATTGTGTGCCCAACCTCCCCAACCCTTCTTTTACGCTGCTGCTACTATCTGTTTATCTTATATGCATAGTCACTTTAACTATACGTTCATGTACATACTACCTCAATTGGCCCGACCAATTTTATTGTTCACATACACATGGTTAGCAGATGTTAAAGCGAGTGTAGCGAAATGCTTGTGCTTCTAGTTCCGACTATGCAGTAATATCTAACAAGTAATCCAACAATTTCACAACTACTACCTTTTACACACAAGTGTAAAGGAATGAATAAGAATATGTACATATAAATGTATTGCTGAGCGATGGCTGAACGGCATAGGCAAGATGCAGTAGATGGTATAGAGTACAGTATATACATATGAGATGAGTAATGTAGGGTATGCAAACATTATATAAAGTGGCATTGTTTACAGTGACTAGTGATACATTTATTACGTACAATTTTTAATTTCTAAAGTGGCTAGAGATTTGAGTCAGTATGTTGGCAGCAGCCACTCAATGTTAGTGATGGCTGTTTAACAGTCTGATGGCCTTGAGATAGAAACTGTTTTTCAGTTTCTCGGTCCCAGCTTTGATGGACCTGTACTGAACTCGCCTTCTGGATGATAGGGGGGTGAACAGGCAGTGGCTCGGGTGGTTGTTGTCCTTGATGATCTTTTTGGCCTTGCTGTAACATCGGGTAGTGTAGGTGTCCTGGAGGGCAGGTAGTTTGCCCCCGGTCTACCCTCTGGAAAGCCTTACGGTTGTGGGAGGAGCAATTGCCGTACCAGGCGGTGATACAGCCCGACAGGATGCTCTCGATTGTGCATCTGTAAAAGTTTGTGAGTGTTTTTGGTGACAAGACAAATTTCTTCAGCCTCCTGAGGTTGAAGAGGCGCTGTTGCACCTTCTTCACTGTCTGTGTGGGTGGACCATATCAGTTTGTCCGAGGTGTGTACACAGAGGCAACACATAGCTACACTGTTTGTATTCATTCATGTTTCTGGTCACCTTGCCTTGATTAAAAGCAGTGGTTCGCGCTTTCAGTTTTGCGCGAATGCTGCTATCAATCCACGGTTTCTGGTTGGGGAAGGTTTAATTAGTCACCGTGGGTACAACATCACTAATGCACTTACAAATAAACTCGCTCACCGAATCAGCGTATACATCAATGTTGTTGTCTGAGGCTATCTTGAACATAACCCAGTCCACGTGATTGAAGCAATCTTGAAGTGTGATATTAGATTGGTCAGACCAGACCTGAGCATGGGAGTTTCCTGTTTATGTTTCTGTCAAAAGGCTGGGAGCAACAAAATGGAGTCGTGGTCAGATTTGCCGAAAGGAGGGTGAGGGAGGGCTTTGTATGCGTCGCAGAAGTTAGAGTAACAATGATCCAGAATTTTGCCTACCCGGGTTGCGCATTCGATATGCTGATACAATTTAGGGAGCCTTGTTTTCAGATTAGCCTTGATAAATTCCCAGGCGACAATAAATGCAGCCTCAGGATATGTTGTTTCCAGTTTACATAGAGTCCAATGAAGTTCTTTCAGGGCTGTCGAGGTGTCTACTTGGGGGGGATATACATGACTGTGATTATAATCTAAGAGAATTCTCTTGGTAGATAATGCGGTCGGCATTTGATTGTAAGGAATTCTAGGTCAGATGAACAAAAGGACTTGAGTTCCTGTCTGTTGTTATGATCACACCACGATTCGTTAATCATAAGGCATACACCCCCCCCTTCTTCTTACCAGAGATATGTTTGTTTCTGTCGGCGCGATGCGTGAAGAAACCAGGTGGCTGTACCAACTCTGATAACGTATCCCGAGTGAGCCATGTTTCCGTGAAACAGAGAATGTTACAATCTTGTCAAGAGACTGGACATTGGTGAGTAGTATACTCGGGAGCGGCGAGCGATGTGCCCATCTACGGAGCCTGACCGAAGACCGCTCCGTCTGCCCCTTCTGTGGTGCCGTTGTTTTGGGTCGCCTGCTGGGATCCGATCCATTGTCCTGGGTGGTGGACCAAACAGAGGATCCGCTTCGGGAAAGTCATATTCCTGGTCATAATGTTGGTAAGCTGATGTAACTCTTCTATCCAATAGTTCCTCCCGGCTGTATGACTTAAGACTTAAGATTTCCTGGGGTAACAGATGCATTCATTCAATACATTCATGTACATATTACCTCAATTGGCCCGACCAACCAGTGCTCCCGCCCATTGGCTAACCGGGCTATCTGCATTGTGTCCCGCCACCCACCACTTGCCAACCCCTCTTTACGCTACTGCTACTCTCTGTTCATCATATATGCATAGTCACTTTAACCATATCTACATGTACATACTACCTCAATCAGCCCAACTAACCGGTGTCTGTATGTAGCCTCGCTACTTGTATAGTCTCGCTACTGTATATAGCCTCACTACTTTATATAGTCTCGCTACTTTTATAGTCTCGCTACTGTATATAGCCTCGCTACTTTTATAGTCTCGCTACTGTATATAGTCTCGCTACTGTATATAGCCTCGCTACTGTATATAGCCTCGCTACTTTTATAGTCTCGCTACTTGTATAGTCTCGCTACTGTATATAGCCTCACTACTTTATATAGTCTCGCTACTTTTATAGTCTCGCTACTGTATATAGCCTCGCTACTTTTATAGTCTCGCTACTGTATATAGCCTCGCTACTGTATATAGCCTCGCTACTTTTATAGTCTCGCTACTGTATATGGTCTTGCTACTGTTTATAGTCTCGCTACTGTATATAGTCTCGCTACTTTTATAGTCTAGTTACTGTATATAGCCTCTCTACTGTATATAGCCTCTCTACTGTAAATAGTCACACTACTTTTATAGTCTCGCTACTGTATATAGCCTCACTACCTTTATAGTCTCGCTACTGTATATAGTCTCGCTACTGTATATAGTCTCGCTACTGTATATAGCCTTGCTACTGTATATAGCCTCGCTACTTTTATAGTCTCGCTACTTTTATAGTCTCGCTACTGTATATAGTCTCGCTACTGTATATAGCCTAGCTACTGTATATAGCCTAGCTACTGTATATAGCCTAGCTACTGTATATAGCCTCGCTACTTTTATAGTCTTGCTACTGTGTATAGTCTCGCTACTGTATATAGTCTCGCTACTTTTATAGTCTCGTTACTGTATATAGCCTCTCTACTGTATATAGCCTCTCTACTGTATATGGCCTCTCTACTGTATATAGCCTCGCTACTGTTTTTCACTGTCTTTTTTTTACTATTGTTTTTATTTCTTTACTTACCTATTGTTCACGTTTGGTTAGAGGCTGTAAGTAAGCATTTCACTGTTGTATTTGACGCATGTGACAAATAAACGTTGATTTGATTTGAATTTGAAAGTGGTAAAAAGATTTCAGGCCCATCTCTCATCTTTTTACCAAAACAGAGGTAGGGTAAAAAAATAAATATTGTTTGAACTAAGGATTGTAGCTTTCATTACTTCTATTTACATCCTCAGGAAAAATAAAAAACAATTAATAATCTATCACCAACTATATGCAAATCTGTGAAGCAATTCCCAAAGACGGATATCTGATAACAGAACCCAGAATAATTAGAAACAGATGTTGGAGAAACAGTCCAGGCCAGATCACTGGGCTAGAACTAAAATGCCTTTGCTAATAGGTTCTGGCATAAAATTATATAAAACATTTCCATTAAAAAAATAAAAATAAATAGAGATTCAGACCCTGGAGTCTACCAGCTACAGTGTGGTGCATGCTGGGTAGAAATTCAGATGAAATACCCAGGAGACTATCTGCTACAGTGTGGTGCATGCTGGGTAGAAATTCAGATTAAATACCCAGGAGACTATCTGCTACAGTGTGGTGCATGCTGGGTAGAGATTCAGATGAAATACCCAGGAGACTACCAGCTACAGTATGGTGCATGCTGGGTAGAGATTCAGACCCAGGAGACTACCAGCTACAGTGTGGTGCATGCTGGGTAGAGATTCAGATGAAATACCCAGGAGAGTACCAGCAGATGTTATTGCAGGTGCAGTGATATGCGTGTGTTTCTAGCTCCAACAGTGTAATACTACCTAGCAATACAACACAATATACACATAATCCAAAACATGTAAAGAAAGAAATTAAGAAATAACAGAACATGCAACGTCAGAGTCAAAAATGTAAATACACTGTACATATGTATATAATGGTGTGTATAGACAGTATGGACAGTATGAATAGACAGGTGTACAGCAGTAGTTATATAGTTATATATATACCTCTATTTTGTGTCATCTGAGATTCCCAAAGATCGGAAAGCAGCTACGGTCATCCCCCTCTTCAAAGGGGGGGACACTCTTGACCCAAAATGCTACAGACCTATATCTATCCTAATCTGCCTTTCTAAGTTCTTCAAAAGCCAAGTCAACAAACAGATTACCACCGCACCTTCTCCGCTATGCAATCTGGTTTCAGAGCTGGTCATGGGTGCACCTCAGCCACGCTCAAGGTCTTAAACGATATCTTAACCGCCATCGATAAGAAACAATACTGTGCAGCTGTATTCATTGACCTGGCCAAGGCTTTCGACTCTGTCAATCACCACATCCTCATCGGCAGACTCGATAGCCTTAGTTTCTCAAATGATTGCCTTGCCTGGTTCACCAACTCTCTGAACTCTCTGATAGAGTTCAGTGTGTCAAATCGGAGGGCCTGTTGTCCGGGCCTCTGGCAGTCTCTATGGGGGTGCCACAATGTTAAATTCTTGGGCAGACTCTCTCCTCTGTATACATCAATGATGTCGCTCTTGCTGCTGGTGAGTCTCTGATCCACCTCTACGCAGACGACACCATTCTGTATACTTCTGGCCCTTCTTTGGACACTGTGTAAAAAACCCTCCAGACGAGCTTCAATGCCATACAACTCTCCTTCCGTGGCCTCCAATTGCTCTTAAATACAAGTAAAACTAAATGCATACTCTACAACCGATCGTTGCTTGCAACTGCCCACCCGTCCAACATTACTACTCTGGATGGTTCTGACTTAGAATATGTGGACAACTACAAATACCTAGGTGTTTGGTTAGACTGTAAACTCTCCTTCCAGACTCGCATCAAACATCTCCAATCCAAAGTTAAATCTAGAATTGGCTTCCTATTTCGCAACAAAGCATTCTTCACTCATGATACCAAACATACCCTTGTAAAACTGACCATCCTGCCGATCCTCGATGTAGTATCTGGGATCTACATCTGTTTATATTAGTTACTATGCTGTTACTAAGCAGTAATGTATTACGGCAGTGTTACGTTACTACACCTAATAGGAAATGCACATGCGCACGAGGGTGCCGCGAACTGTAGAGCATGAGGGGTTTTGACTAAATGAAAACTAACTGTACTCCCGTCTCCTACCTGGTCATTTCTCCACAACACAAATATTACACTCGACTTCGGCGATGTCTTTTACAAAATTAGCCTCCAATACCCTATTCAATAAATTGGATGCAGTCTATCACAGTGCCATCCGTTTTGTCACCAAAGCCCCAAACACTACCCACCACTGCGACCTGTACGCTCTCGTTGGCTGGCCCTCGCTTCCTACTCGTCACCAAACCCACTGGCTCCAGGTCATCTACAAGACCCTGCTAGGCAAAGTCCCCCCTTATCTTAGCTCGCTGGTCACCATAGCAGCACCCACCTGTAGCACGTGCTCCAGCAGGTAAATCTCTCTGTTCACCAGAAGAGATTGGAGAGATTGGAAACCCAAATTGGTGTACATGGACAAGTTCTGGCCTGGTTTAGATCTTATCTGTCGGAAAGATATCAGTTTGTCTCTGGAGTGTGAAGGTAAACGGAAAGGCTCTGGAGCCACGAACCGCCCTTGCTGTCTCTGCCTGGCCGGTTCCCCTCTTTCCACTGGGATTCTCTGCCTCTAACCCTATTACAGGGGCTGAGTCACTGGCTTACTGGTGCTCTTTCATGCCATCCCTAGGAGGGGGTTGAGTCACTTGAGTGGGTTGAGTCACTGATGTGATCTTCCTGTCTGGGTTGGCGCTCCCCCTTGGGTTGTGTCCCGTGGCGGAGATCTTTGTGGGCTATACTCGGCCTTGTCTCAGGATGGTGGTTGAAGATATCCCTCTAGTGGTGTGGGGGCTGTGCTTTGGCAAAGTGGGTGGGGTTATATCCTTCCTGTTTGGCCCTGTCCGGGGGTATCATCGGATGGGGCCACAGTGACTCCTGAACCCTCCTGTCTCAGCCTCCAGTATTTATGCTGCAGTAGTTTATGTGTCGGGGGCTAGGGTCAGTTTGTTATATCTGGAGTACTTCTCCTGTCTTTTCTGGTGTCCTGTGTGAATTTAAGTATGCTCTCTCTAATTCTCTCTTTCTTTCTCTCTCTCGGAGGACCTGAGCCCTAGGACCATTCCTCAGGACTACCTGACTCCTTGCTGTCCCCAGTCCACCTGGCCGTGCTGCTGCTCCAGTTTCAACTGTTCTGCCTGCGGCTATGGAATCCTGATCTGTTCACCGGACGTGCTAGCTGTCCCAGACCTATTATCTGACCATGCTGGTCATCTATGAACATTTGAACATCTTGGCCACGTTTTGTTATAATCTCCACCCGGCACAGCCAGAAGAGGACTGGCCACCCCTCATAGCCTGGTTCCTCTCTAGGTTTCTTCCTAGGTTTTGGCCTTTCTAGGGAGTTTTTCCTAGCCAACATGCTTCAACACCTGCATTGCTTACTGTTTGGGGTTTTAGGCTGGGTTTCTCTACAGCACTTTGAGATATCAGCTGATGTACGAAGGGCTATATAAATAAATTTGATTTGACCCCCAAAACCAATTCTTCCTGTGGCCGCCTCTCCAAAAATCTCTGAAACTAGAAACACTTATCTCCCTCACTAGCTTTAAGCACCAGCTGTCAGAGCAGCTCACAGATTACTGCACATGTACATAGCCTATCTATAATTTAGCCCAAACAACTACCTCTCCCCTACTGTATTTATTTATTTATTTTGCTCCTTTGCACCCCATTATTTCTATCTCCACCTTGCACATTCTTCCACTGCAAATCTACCATTCCAGTGTTTTACTTGCTGTATTGTATTTACTTCGTCACCATGGCCTTTTTTTGCCTTTACCTCCCTTATCTCACCTCATGTGCTCACATTGTATATAGACTTCTTTTTCTACTGTATTATTGACTGTATGTTTGTTTTACTCCATGTGTAACTCTGTGTTGTTGTATGTGTCGAACTGCTTTGCTTTATCTTGGCCATGCCGCAATTGTAAATGAGAACTTGTTCTCAACTTGCCTACCTGGTTAAATAAAGGTGAAATAAATAAATATAGAATGAGCCATGACTACAATACAGTATATACATCTGAAGTGGGTAAAACAGTACGTAAACATTATTAGAGTGACAATTGTTCAATGACTCTATGTACGTAAGGCAACAGTCTCTAAGGTGCAGAGTAGAGTACCGGGTGGTAGCCGGCTAGTAACAGTGACTAAGGTTCAGGGCAGGGTACTGAGTAGTAGCCGGCTAGTAACAGTGACTAAGGTTCAGGGCAGGGTACTGAGTGGTAGCCGGCTAGTAACAGTGACTAAGGTTCAGGGCAGGGTACTGAGTGGTAGCCGGCTAGTAACAGTGACTAAGGTTCAGGGCAGGGTACTGAGTGGTAGCTGGCTAGTAACAGTGACTAAGGTTCAGGGCAGGGTACTGAGTGGTAGCCGGCTAGTAACAGTGACTAAGGTTCAGGGCAGGGTACTGAGTGGTAGCCGGCTAGTAACAGTGACTAAGGTTCAGGGCAGGGTACTGAGTGGTAGCCGGCTAGTAACAGTGACTAAGGTTCAGGGCAGGGTACTGAGTGGTAGCCGGCTAGTAACAGTGACTAAGGTTCAGGGCAGGGTACTGAGTGGTAGCCGGCTAGTAACAGTGACTAAGGTTCAGGGCAGGGTACTGAGTGGTAGCCGGCTAGTAACAGTGACTAAGGTTCAGGGCAGGGTACTGAGTGGAAGCCGGCTAGTAACAGTGACTAAGGTTCAGGGCAGGGTACTGAGTGGTAGCCGGCTAGTAACAGTGACTAAGGTTCAGGGCAGGGTACTGAGTGGTAGCCGGCTAGTAACAGTGACTAAGGTTCAGGGCAGGGTACTGAGTGGTAGCCGGCTAGTAACAGTGACTAAGGTTCAGGGCAGGGTACTGAGTGGTAGCTGGCTAATAACAGTGACTAAGGTTCAGGGCAGGGTACTGAGTGGTAGCCGGCTAGTAACAGTGACTAAGGTTCAGGGCAGGGTACTGAGTGGTAGCCGGCTAGTAACAGTGACTAAGGTTCAGGGCAGGGTACTGAGTGGTAGCCGGCTAGTAACAGTGACTAAGGTTCAGGGCAGGGTACTGAGTGGTAGCCGGCTAGTAACAGTGACTAAGGTTCAGGGCAGGGTACTGAGTGGAAGCCGGCTAGTAACAGTGACTAAGGTTCAGGGCAGGGTACTGAGTGGTAGCCGGCTAGTAACAGTGACTAAGGTTCAGGGCAGGGTACTGAGTGGTAGCCGGCTAGTAACAGTGACTAAGGTTCAGGGCAGGGTGCTGAGTGGTAGCCGGCTAGTAACAGTGACTAAGGTTCAGGGCAGGGTACTGAGTGGTAGCCGGCTAGTAACAGTGACTAAGGTTCAGGGCAGGGTACTGAGTGGTAGCCGGCTAGTAACAGTGACTAAGGTTCAGGGCAGGGTACTGAGTGGTAGCCGGCTAGTAACAGTGACTAAGGTTCAGGGCAGGGTACTGAGTGGAAGCCGGCTAGTAACAGTGACTAAGGTTCAGGGCAGGGTACTGAGTGGAAGCCGGCGAGTGACGATGATGCGTTGGGCTGACCGCACCACCCTCTGGAGAGCCCTGCAGTTGCGGACAGTGCAGTTGCCGTACCAGGCGGTGATACAGCCTGACAGGATGCTCTCAATGGTGCGTCTGTAAAAGTTTGTGAGGGCCTTATGTATGGTGCATGCTGGGGAGAGTTCAGTAAACACAATTATGGATTGGTGAAAATGCCTTTTTGCCAGCGCTCCCTTCAAAGTAATTTAACAGAAGAAGTCTGGCCCAGAAATGAACCTCACAAGGCTCATGTAACATGGCAGCATGAGCCTCACACTTCCTTTCAGCAGGGTAGCCACCTCCTGCATTTCAGAGGGATACACTTTTGTCAGGGGAAATATTGCGTTACATTTGTATTCACCAGACTTAACGATTTATTCAGAGGTTGGACCGCCGGCCATCTTTGTGTTAATAATTAGAAGTAAAAATGTCAATTCAATTTAAATGTCAATGTTGTACCAGCTAAATTGCAGATAGATAGATAGATAGATAGGTCCATTCTATGAATTCTAGGTCTATGATTGAAATGACACCCACCCTGTATTCAAGAGCATGTTGTGTCTCAACCGATTGTGGGTGCAACACAACACTCTTACATGTTGTAACGTAGGGTCTAAGCTACGGACAGTGAATATGTGAATATGAAAATCATAAATCAAGCATTTAAGTTTAAGCATTTTTAGATAATTTACATTAAGGGTAAATAAATAAATATTTAATACCCAACAAAGAACAGGAGCACATAATCAGACATAATCTGAGCCAAACGGCAGAGGAACTATGAGTTTTACTGAAGAGGGTTTGGCTACTGATTTGAAAAAGGAAGTAGAGTTTAACCACTGCATGAACCCATTATGTTTTCCTTTTTTTTTAATTACTTAAACAACTGAGAAGTTGCAAGAGTGACATAATTAAAATGTTGTCCGCTTTGAACGCACACTGTTTGGCACGAGTCGGTTGAAATCGCATCGCTGCTAGTTCCTCAAAGGGGTTCCTGAAGTGCCATGTGTCATTGTCTTGCCTCTGCAGATTTAATAGCAAAATATGAGACTGCCGCTGAACAAAACAAAAACAATGTCAAGAGAGGAATACAGAGCCTGTTACATGACCTACAGGTCAAGCAAGTTAATGTTTCCCACATTTTCGGACCACTAAACATCTATTGATTTAGGACCACAGGGAGTTACCACAAGTTGCAAAGAAAACAGGAGCTGCCTCCACTATTCCAGCACCATTTTAACATCATCTACTCACCTACGCTTAGTCTAATACAGTGACAACTAAAAGATAACAAAAATGATTTAGTCCAATCAACGTAAGCTATATATGATGTTGATGTCCATGGTTCTGATTTCTATTTATGTGTGTGTGTGCGTGTGTGTGTGCGTTCGTGCTAGTAGAAAAACATGTTGATACACCGTTACTTGTAGAGAAATGTCAATGACATCCTCCTAAATGGTCTATCACTCTGTCATACAGTACAAGCATTTATTTTTTGCTGTCCTAGGCTACTTGGTTAAAATGCTTTTGATCACTAGCCTAACCTCCATTCATGAGCAACCTTAGCCAGTTAACATTAGCCTTCTACATCTAGCTACATATTGAACTTCCATCCTCTCAGGGCAGAGGCACAATGTATGAATTTATGGTTGGATCAGAATCACTGTTATAATCATTGGCCAGTATGGAGAATAGAGTAAAAACGTCAAAATCCCTATCTCCATCCATGGCTAATTTAGGAAAGGGACAATTTTAGCTAGCCAGCCAACGGAGGTCAACAACACAACGAGATGCACAATTCAAGTTGTTTCAGTCAACAACGTTTGGGTCTTGATGTGATGTGATTAGAGAGAAGCCAAATCCAAGCTGGCTTCCCGTGAACCTTACTTTTGGTGCGCCAGGACCATTCACATTTGAGCTCACTCAGTTTAACTCAACGCTGATTGACTATTATTTTATACTTTTTTATCAAGGAAGGCCAAATGATCGATGGCTTCCCTTGCATTAAATTCCACGTGCGGCAACAATGTCATACTCTTCTTGATCTCACAGCATCAGATAGATGGCCTACACATACAGAGACAGAGACAGAGGGGCACTGTTTTGCTCGCTCGGATGCTTTCTCCTGTGAGATACATTCAGCCTTTAGGGAATTGAAGGAAAATTATGAAACACAGAGAGAAGAAAGATAAATAATTGGATGCTTTTTACATTTATTTTATTGTTAAATGTTTTGGGGAAGAATGGCTTCCCTTGGTATCCATGACTACATGCCACTGCTCCATCTCCATCCTCTCACCCTCCTGCAGAGCTCACCAGTACAGCTCACCACGGCTGAGTCATTACCTTTTAAATAGGCTCACACCAGTGGATCCTGCAGACCCGCATCACACTTGTCATTTGCAATTATAGGCTCTTGGAACTGTAGGGCTGTTCTCTCTGTTTTCAGCACAGATAGTTTGAGGACAAACACGATTAATGATGGATGATTGAGACATTCTGCAGTGGACATATGGGCAGAGCTACTCTGGACACAGTAGCCTGAGGTTCTCTCTCTCTCTCTCTCTCTCTCTCTCTCTCTCTCTCTCTCTCTCCCTCTCTCTCTCTCACACTCCCTCTCCCCCTCTCCCTCTCCCCTTCTCCCTCTCTCTCTCTCTCTCTCTATCACACACTCTCTCTCCCCCTCTCTCACACTCCCTCTCCCCCTCTCTCTCTCTCTCTCTCTCTCTCACCCTCTCACCCTCTCTCTTTCTTTCTTTCTTTCTTTCTTATCTGGTGTGGTGACAAGTTTTGCCCGCTGCATAGGTTTGACTTCCTTCCTGACAGGAGGGATCGTGACCCCGACAACATGGGCAGGATGTGGCAATAGCAGGTGAATCTCAAAAAGAATCTCCGGTCCTCAGCCTCCTGTTGTGTATTCATTACGCCAATTCCGTTGCAAAAAAGTTTAGTCTTTTGAAAAGAGATTTGCAACAGAAACAGTTTACTCCAAACGCTGTTGAGTTTAGTTTTGTTCTTAAACGGAAGTTGTAGTTCAGTCCTGTCTCTCTTAAAAAACAATAAGCTGCTGGAAGAAGTCGGAAGGAACCCTGCAGACAACACTCCACTTTAGAGCATGGAAGAATAGATAATTTACAGATGTGCAGCTTGTGCCAAACACTATTCAGATTGGAATGGCAACACGTGAAAATCATGCAATTAAAATTAACTATAACTTCTGTTTAAGAACCCAACGGCATTTATGTCAAGTTGAAGAGCGTTTGGAGTAAAAGGTTTCTGTTGCAAAACGTTTTGCAACAGAATATGTGTAACAAATACACCCCTGCTATAGCCTCTCTGTCTTTGATCTAATCTGGCCTTAGGCTACGGTTATCTCCCCCTTGCTAAACTGTGGCTGGGAGAATGGAAGAGCAGAGCATTCGGCTCGATGTACAGTACAGATGTAGGATCTAAATATGATCACTATATTGTTGCTTGGAATGTTCCTGCAAAGTAGAATATAACATTTGTAGTGTATTTGAGTTTTATAAATACTTAAAAGTTTTTAATTTCCACTTTGAAATGTCAGACTTGATTTGCCCTCAGAAAAAAAATTAACACCTACAAAAATGTCAATGAATTATAATCCACATAATAATTGACATTTTCCATTGCTGCTGCATTATTTTCCTGCAGTAGCAAATTAAGATCCTACATCTGTATTGTTGTTTCCCTTATCCAAAAGTCCATTAGGCCCTGGCCCGGTGCCATTTTGTCTCAGGCAGACAGAGATAAAGATGTGTGGAGGGTGTGAGAGCAAACAGAATGAGAATGAGGCGGCATCAACGCTGTTGGTAGGAAGGAAGACCTGCACCATCCTCCCTTCAGATCCATGGCCTCTTTGTCTTTTAATTTATTTACAATCCAATCATTGAACTCGCGGCACAAAACAAAGTGAGGGGTCCATTCTCTTTTTCTTCTGTTTCTGGGGAAAAGCGTTGTGAAATGTAATGATTCAATTTGGGTCATCTTGCTGGAAAACACTGGTCTGGACGGCCAAGATTAAGCTGCTTTTTAGAAGGATGTTTTGTCTTCATTGTTCTTGCGTTTATGTTTCCCTCCCAATTTATGCAGTTGTGCTAGAGCAACTTTTCTCCTCCTTTGTGATGGCCTTTTCCTCTGTGCTACAGTAGGTTTCGCCAGTAGTAACGTACTCCTTTAATCTTGTAACAATCTGCATTTATCTAAAGTGTCTCGTTAAGGAAGAGTGTCGCAACCATCTAAACATACAAATGTCCTTAGTAATGGTGAAAAATAATGCAACCTGAATAGAATGACAGAAAAAAATAATGTTTTGCTTAAATGGCAAACATTAAGACTACAAGCTTGTTAAAAACAACAATTTATAAGATACATTTTAAGGAACAGTAACTAGGCAAATCAAGATAAACTAAAGTTTGTAATAAGATGTAAGATGGAAAAGGGGACAACAACAAAGCTTCCTGTACTTCTATCATGCCCTGCAAAATGAAAGACAGAGAATGGAGAGAGAGTTTTTGAAAACACCGGCGGCGAGGTAGCTTTAATCAGTTGCAGTGGATAGCAGTGGGGGAGCAACTCCTCAGTACGAGGTTCCTTTTTGTATGTAAACACGGCACGGCACTGCACAGCACTGCAATGGCCTGGTCGAACCTTGAGAGCACACCCAGAACCCAGATGGCACAGATCAAGACCATGAAAGTGCATAACTAGCCCATTACACATCATATTTCCCACAGTAGCATCCCAACATGTCCACACTCAAAAAATACTCTTATATAGCATCCATATTAGCTGTCTCAATAGACTCATTGCTCCCAGTACTCTGCAGTGGAAACAAAATATTACAGAAAAAAGGGGTGAAGCTCAAACTATCTTAGATTACTGGGATCCATGACTGACGGAGCATCCCTCGACATCTCCACCACCCTCTAGTGATAGTTAGGTCTCCTCTAGGACACGTGGATACACAGGGGATGGCTAGGGAGCAGTAGAGAGAGGAGAGGAGAGAGAGGGAAGAAGATGAAAAGGAATGTGTGAAAGTTCCCATGTCCCGATACACCATCAATTTAAAAAACTTCTACCTCAGCCTCCTCTTATTCACTGCAGGACAATATACCGCCCATCACCCCCAACCCTCCCAACAAACCCCCACACCTAATTGCAATTTTCGTCCCTATACTTTCATAGACTTTCATATTACATGTTTTATAATTACAAACTCCCGCGGCGAGCGGCTGGATGTGTTAAGTCATAATGACAGATCAGTCCATTTAACAGAACCTCGGGGGCCACGACGGAGCCGCCATAGCCCGTTCTCACACACACACGCACGCACACGCACGCACACACACACACACACACACACACACACACACACACACACACACACACACACACACACACACACACACACACACACACACACACACACACACACACACACACACACACACACACACACACACACACACACACACTCCCTTTATTAGTCTACTATCTTAGCCCTGTGCCCGTATCATTCCTCTTTCTCTCTCTCTCACATTCTTTCTCTTTCACTTACAGCTCCAGCGCTGTAGGCCAGTTCTTCAGATGCCTAGCAACCATCCCAGTACTAAATCAATCAGCAGACTGAGTTCAGTGCAGGCTAGTCGCGATCTCTCTCTCTCTCTCTCTCTCCCCTCTCCCTCCCTCCTCTCTCCCTCTCTCTCTCTCTCTTTCTGTCTCTCTCGCTGTCTCTCTGTCTCTCTCTCTCTCTCTCTCTCTGTCTCTCTCCTCTCTCTCTCTCTCTCTTTCTCTCTCTCCCTCTCTCTCTCTCGCTCAAATTATTACAGAAAAAGCTCAAACTATCTTAGATTACTGAGATCCATGACTGACGGAGCATCCCTCGGCACCTCCACCACCCTCTAGTGATAGTTAGGTCTCCTCTAGGACACGTGGATACATAGGGGATGGCTAGGGAGCTTTAGAGAGAGGAGAGGAGAGAGAGGGAAGAAGATGAAAAGGAATGTGTGAAAGTTCCCATGTCCCGATACACAATCAATTAACATCACTCCTCCCTCAGCCTCCCTCTCTCTCACTCTCTCTCTCTCTCTCTCTCTCTCTCTCTCTCTCTTTCTCCCTCTCTCTTTCTCAAATCAAAATAAAATAAAATACAATTTTATTTGCCACATACACACGGTTAGCAGATGTTAATGCGAGTGTAGCGAAATGCTTGTGCTTCTAGTTCTGACAGTGCAGTAATATCTAACAAGAAATCCAACAAATTCACTACATTATACACTCAAATGTAAAGGGATGGAATAATAATATGTACGGATGAGCGATGGTCGTGCGGCATAGGCAAGACGCAATAGATGGTATGCAATACAGTATATACATATGAGATGAGTAATGTAGGATATGTAAACTTTATTAAAGTGACATTATTTAAAGTGACTAGTGATACCTTTATTAAATCCATTTATTAAAGTGGCCAGTGATTTGGGTCTGTATGTTGGCAGCATCCTCTCTACGTTACTGATGGCTGTTTACCAGTGTGATGGCGTTGAGATAGAAGCCGTTTTTCAGTCTCTCGGTCCCAGCTTTGATACACCTGTACTGACCTCGCCTTCCGGATGGTAACGTGGGGAACAGGCAGTGGCTCGGGTGGTTGATGCCCCTGATGATCTTTTTGGGCTTCCTGTGACATCGGCTGTCCTGGAGGGCAGGTAGTTTGCCCCCGATGATGTATTGTGCAGACCGCACTACCCTCTGGACAGAATTACGGTTGTGGGCGGTGCAGTTGCCGTACCAGGAGGTGATACAGCCCGACAGGATGCTCTCGATTGTGCATCTGTAAAAGTGTACAGCTGTAAAAGGCTTTAAGGTGACAAGCCAAATTTCTTCAGCCTCCTGAGGTTGAAGAGGCGCTGTTGCGCCTTCTTCACCACACTGTCTGTGTGGATGGACCATTTCAGTTGTCCGTGATGTGTACGCCGAGGATCTTAAAACGTTCCACCTTCTCCACTACTGTCCTGTCGATGAGGATAGGGGGGTGTTGTTTTCTACCGTCACCACCTGGGGGAGGGCCATCAGGAAGTCCTGGACCCAATTGCACAGGCCTTAAGCTTAAACCCAAGGCCTTAAGCTTAATGATGAGCTGGGAGGGTATTATGGTATTGAATGCTGAGCTGTAGTCAACAAACAGCATTCTTACATAGGTATTCCTCTTGTCCAGATGGGGTAGGGCAGTGTGCAGTGTGATGGCGATTGCATCGTCTGTGGACCTGTTGGGGCGGTATACAAATTGGAGTGGGTCTAGGGTGGCCGGTAAGGTGGAGGTGATATGATCCTTGACTAGTCTCTCAAAGCACTTCATGATGACTGAAGTGAGTGCTACGGGGCGATAGTAATTTAGTTCAGTTATCTTTGCCTTCCTTTGTACAGGAACAATGGTGGCCATCTTGAAGCGTGTGGGGACAACAGACTGGGATAGGGAGCGATTGAATATGTCTGTAAACACACACGCGCATGCTCTGAGTACCTGGCTAGGGATGCCCTCTGGGCCAGCAGCCTTGCAAAGGTTAACACATTTAAACATCTTATTCACGTTGGCCATGGAGAAGGAGGGGAGGGGGGTCCACTGTCCTGCGTCGGTGGCACTGTATTATCATCAAAGTGGGCAAAGAAGGTGTTTAGTTTGTCTGGAAGCAAGACGTCGGTGTCTGTGACGTGGCTGGTTTTCTTTTTGTCGTCTGTTATTGCCTGTCGACCCTGCCACATACGTCTCCTGTCTGGGCCGCTGAATTGTGAGTCCATTTTGTCCCTGTACCAACATTTCGCTTGTTGGATTGCCTTGCGGAGGCAATAACTATACTGTTTATATTCGACCATAATCCCCGACCTCTTTCCATGGTTGAACGCGGTGGTTCACACTTTCAGTTTTGCGCCAATGATGCTGTCTGTCCTGGTTAGGGTAGGTTTTAATAATCACAGTGGGTACAACATCTCCAATGCACTTCCTAATTTACTCACTCACCGAGTCAGCGTATAAATCAATGTTATTGTCTGAGGCTTCCCGAAACATTTTCCAGTCCACGTGATCAAAACAATCTTGAAGCATGGATTCTGATTGGTCAGACCAACATTGAATGGTTCTAGTCATGGGTAAATCCTGTTTGAGTTTCTGCCTATAGGAAGGTACGAGCAAGATGGAGTCGTGGTCGGATTTGCCGCAGGGAGGGCGGGAAGGGCCTTGTATGCATCCCGGAAGTTAGAGTAGCAGTAGTCCAGTGTTTTGCTCGAGTGGGTACTACAGTCAATGTGCTGGTAGAATTTAGGTAGCCTTGTTCTCAAATTAGCTTTGTTAAAATCCCCAGCTTCAATAAATGCAGCCTCAGGATATATGGTTTCCAGTTTACATAGAGTCCAGTGAAGTTCTTTCAGGGCCGTCGAGGTATCTGCTTTGGGGGGGATATACAGTACAAGGCTGTGACTATAATCGAAGAGAATTCTCTTGGGAGATAATGCGGTTGGCATTGGATTGTA
>NC_088212.1:11619154-11627035 GCF_036934945.1 Oncorhynchus masou masou
ACATGGAACTCTATTCCACAGTACTACATAGAGCCATGACTACATGGAACTCTATTCCACAGTACTACATAGAGCCATGACTACATGGAACTCTATTCCACAGTACCACATAGAGCCATGACTACATGGAACTCTATTCCACAGTACTACATAGAGCCATGACTTCATGGAACTCTATTCCACATCAGGTAACTTGCCGGACCCCAGGAAGAGTAGCTACTGCAAATACAAAAATCATCAAGGCTCTCTGTACTTTGCTCTGTTCTTCTTTCCCTCGATACTGACTAGTCTCTCAGTCCCTGCCTCTGAAAAAAACATCCCAACAGCATGATACTGACACCACCATGGTGCAAGGTTTCCTCCAGACGTCACGCTTGGCATTCAGGCTAAAGCATTCAATATGGGTTTCATCAGACCCGAGAATCTTGTTTCTCATGGTCTGAGAGTCCTTTAGGTGTCTTTTGGCAAACTCCAAGTGGACTGTCATGTGCCTTTTACTGAGGAGTGGCTTCCATCTGGCCACTCTACCACAAAGTCCTGATTGGTGGAGTGCTGCAGAGATGATTGTCCCACTGGAAGGTTCTCACCTCTCCACAGAGAAACTCTGGGGCTCTGTCAAAATTAACATTGGGTTCTTGGTCACCTCCCTGACCAAGGCCACTTTCCCCCGATTTCCCAGTTTGGCCAGGCGGCCAGCTCGAGGAAGAGTCTTGGTGGTTCCAAACGTCTTCCATTTAAGAATGATGGAGGCCACTGTGTTCTTGGGGACCTTCAATGCTGCAGAAAGTTATTTGTACCCTTCCTCAGATCTGTGCCGCGACACAATCCTGTCTCGGAGCTCTACGGTCAATTCCTTCGACCTCATGGCTTGGTTTTTGCTCTGACATGCACTGTCAACTGTGGGACCTTATATAGACAGGTGTGGGCCTTTCCAAATCATGTCCAATCAAGTGAATTTACCACAGGTACAGTAGACTCCAATCAAGTTGTAGAAACATCAAAGGGTCTGAATACACATGCAAATAAGGTATGTTTTTTATTTTTAATAAATTTGCAAAACATTCTAAAAAACTGTTTTTACTTTGTCATTATGGGGTATTGTGTGTAGATTGATGAGCAAAACAATTAATGTAATCCATTTTAGAATAAGGCTGTAACGTAACAAAATGTGTAAAACATTAAGGGGTCGGAATACTTTCCAGATGCACTGTATTTATCCATGTTAAAAGTGTGTACAGTTTTTTTTCTTACTAATGAAAGGGAATTTTATGTATGTCGATGAAATATCTGTGAAAACCTTGAACAGAAGTATGGTTCCCTATGGACTGCAATGACATCGCATAACATTGATTGGCATTCACATCCTACTAGGCAAATGGCTGTGATATCAAGAACAGGTGGATCATATACAAGAGTATTGAATGTTCTGAGCTTATATTGCAAATGGCTATGATATCAAGAATAGATGTGGAATCTAAAAGTCTATTGAACGTTCTGAGTTTAGACTGAAGTGGCAGAGATTGGCATTGCTACCCCTAACATAACGTCCTTCAGGTTTCTGCTATATATTCCCGATAAGATAAACACAGTGGCTCTGACAGATAATATTATTCTGCTACAATGATTGCAATCTGAACAGTGTTGGGGAGAAAATCCATAGTGCCTCTGGGACTTAGATTCTGAGAGGTTTATTGACATTGTGTGGAACATAGAACTGTCAGCACTCGACCGACAGGACATAGGATACGAGAAGGAAAACGAGATCCACAAAACAAACTATAGGGGACCAAAGGAGGGCTGCTGGACTCACTGGCCCTCCTGACAAAAGATACTGATTTCCAGAGATACCGCTTGAAAACAGAGAAACTGAATTAAACAAATCATTTAAAAAAGGGTAAAAGGGGATCACGTGACCCTTGAACGAGATGGCCGCATGAACTCAGAGCTCTGCACAAGTAGTTTCCAATTCCTAATCTTACCTCCACTCCAAGTTCAAACTCATTCAGCTTTAGTAAGAAAAAGTCATGGCGGCTACAAAAGGCGACACTACAGGTGACATTTTTACCCGGACTCGAGTATTAGCGACGAAAAAAGCCTTTCAAGAAGAAGCTAGCTTCAGAAAAAACTAGCGCCATTAGCCAGGAGCAAGAGGACCCGTTCCCCCCCGAGGCCCAACGAATGCCAACCTCGCACTCTGTCGAAGACATCCTTTCTGAGTTGAGATCCCAACGTACAGAACTAAACACCAAATTAGATGCCATTAACTCTCAGCTCAGTGCGATAGGGGCAATGTGACAATCCTGGAAAACACTTTGCCTGACATCAACAACAAGATGACCATAAACACGGGACGCCTGGACGAGGCAGAGGGGCGAATCCTATCCATGGAAAACGTATTGACAGATGCCATGGAAACAATAGCATATGCTAAAAAGAAAATCGAGCATCTGGAAGAGAAAACAGAGGACCTGGAAAACAGGGGGCGAAGGAATAATTGTGTTCTATTCAATCTGGGCGAAAAAGAAGAGGGAAACATGCCACTGATCCGCTACCTGCAAGACAAACTTCCCGAGTGGCTCCACCTGTCCACCGACAGGCCCATAGATCTCGAGAGAGAGAGAGAGAGAGAGAGAGAGAGAGAGAGAGAGAGAGAGAGAGAGAGAGAGAGAGAGAGAGAGAGAGAGAGAGAGAGAGAGAGAGAGAGAGAGAGAGAGCTCACCGAGCACTGAGGCCCGCACCAGCAGCCAGACAACCACGCGCCCAATCACCATACGTTTCCTGAGATTCACCGACAAGGAACGAGTCCTACAGGCGGCGAAAAACAACACCATCACAGTGGGAAACGCCAAACTCGCTTTACACCAGAACCTGTCAGCTGGAATACGCCGAAAGCTCAGAGAGTTTGACGAAGTGAAGAAATACTCAATTGATCGAGGCATCTTCAGGGGATTCAAATACCCAAATGAGCTCAGGATTCTTCACCAAGGAGCCTTGCGACACTTCAAAACTCCCGAAGAGGCCAAACATTTTTTGAAAGACAATCCTGGTCAATGAGAAACAGACCATTGACTAAATGCGATTAATGCCATTACTAAAGGAGGTAAGACAACATATAGCCGATATCCAGAGACCCACCCCCTAAATGTCATTATAGCCGTCCCATTTATATTTATTTTCCTTTAACTGCGAGGGATGGGCTGTATAGCCTAACCTAGGCCTACTAATGTTTCAGCCTACTTTTATTTCACTGGTTTTTTGTTGCTTTTATTACTTGGGGTTCCCTATGTCCCTTGGGGGAGGTATATGTAGGCTGGGCTATTGATTTTATTTTTCTCCCCTCTTTTACTGTGGTCTGGATGAGGGAAACTGTGTCATTTACTCAATGCGGGGTGGAGAGGATGAGGCATTTCTTTGGTGGGGAGAGGGAGACGTTGTGCGTTGCTAACTGTTCCCGGTTTTTGTTTTATTCGGAACACAGAATTGAGACTGAGCGGGGGGGTAATAGATCCAACGGGATGTGTCGAGTTGTTTGGGAACTCGGCTGGGGTGTTCAGAGATTATTATTTTATGTACACCATTTATTTTCCTTTTATGTGAACGCAGCTGTAACTACTATCCACTTCTACCCAGCGATGACTTGCACTAAAGTTCGATTACTGTTCGATGACGATGACTAGTACCTTAAATCTATTGACATGGAACTGCCATGGTCTAGGGCATGCAATAAAACTGAAAAAGTTACTATGTGCTCTAAAAAAGGAAAAAGCAGACATTGCGCTATTACAAGAGACACACCTCTGTGATGCTGAACATGTCAAACTCCACAGAGCTTGGGTGGGACAGGTGTATTTCTCATCTTTCAAATCAAACAGTAGAGGCACAGCCATACTTATCCATAAGAATGTTCCATTCATAATTGACAAAAACATATCTGATCCGGAGGGGAGATTTATTTTGATAACTGGGTCACTATATGGTCAACAAATTACTATATTAAACATATACGCCCCTAACACAGATACTCCTGCCTTCATGACAAAAATGATAACCCTGTTCAATGAGCATTGTGTCTCCTTTGGCGTGGTGGCCGGAGTTTTTAATTGTATCCTTAACCCAACCCTAGACAAATCATCTCATGTCCCCACCACAACTCCTAGATCTGCAAAGATGTTGAACTCTCTTACTAAAGAGATGGGACTGATAGATATCTGGAGAGAGACTTATAGCTCATCTATGGACTATACATACTACTCTAATGTCCATAACACCTACTCCCGTATAGATTACATTTTTATCCCAAAGAGTTTCATAAATTCAGCCACATGTACAATTGGACCCATAGCACTTTCAGATCACGCCTTTGTCCACCTCCGCTTTGACCTCTGCAAAAACATCCCGAGGTCAAAGAGCTGGAAATTCAACACCTCCATGCTATCAAACGAAGCATTCCATACATTGGTAACTACATGGATAGACAACTACACACAAGACAACAAAGATTCTCCTGTTTCTCCGGCCACAATGTGGGACGCTGCTAAAACCACACTAAGAGGTCATCTAATCGCATATGCTTCCTCTAAGAAAAAAGCAATGGAAGCACACAGGCTAGATCTCAAGAGGGAGCTGGAATGCTGTGAAAGAATACATAAACAATCCCCAGACAGCACCTCCTGGAGTCATCTTAAAGCAGCCAAAGCCAAACTGAATTTGGACGACACTCGGGAGATAAAAAAAAAAGGTTTTCTTTACTAAACAGAAATACCATGAGTATAGCAATAGGCCCAGTAGATTGCTTGCTTACCAATTAAAAAAGGAGCAGTCAGAGCGTACAATCATGGCTATCCGAACAGCAGAGGACGAGGTCACATATGACCCAAAAAATATCAATTTAACGTTTCATGATTTTTACTGCAAACTATACACCTCTGAGAGAAAACACATGGAGGCAGAACGCCACTCTTTCCTAGAGGGAATCTCGCTACCTAAACTATCAGAGACCGACCAAGAAGATCTCAACTCCCCCTTCACTCCTGAGGAGATTCTTGAGGCAATTACCTCCATGCCACCTAATAAGTCCCCAGGCCCAGATGGATTCCCCAGAGAGTTCTACAAAGCTTTTTGGCCCCAGCTCCGCCCCATCTTCATGCCAATGCTGGAGGATTTTTGCAAAAACGGAGTTCTCCCAGACTCGATGCACAGCCCGCATTACAGTGTTGCTAAAAAAGCACAAGGACCCCCTATCCTGCTCGTCCTTCCGGCCCATAAGCTTGTTGGATTTCAACTATAAAATAATTACCAAATTGCTCACCAAAAGACTAAACACTCTTCTTCCCAAAATAATAAAAGCGGACCAAACTGGATTTATTAGAGACAGATACTCTTCTGATAACATTCGCCGTCTTTTTGATATTATTGATCAAGTAAACGCACAGAAGACACCCTGTCCTGCTGGCTTCGCTGGATGCTGAGAAGGAGTTTGACAGGATGGAGTGGAGCTTTCTGTTTTCAGTCTTAGAAAAGTTCATTATGGCCCAAATTTTATTAAATGGATCAAATCACTATACTCTCATGCAAATGCCATGGTGACTACTAATGGACTGAACTCTGACAGATTCCCTCTGGAACGGGGCACAAGACAGGGGTGCTCGCTGTCCCCCCTGCTCTACTTGTTGGGGGCGGAGCCCCTGGCAGAGCTGATAAGGAGCAATCCAAGTATTAGGGATGTTTCTGCAGGCGGCCTGCAGCACAAGATTTCGCTTTACACGGATGATGTCTTGCTCTACATATCCATCCCTCTCATTTTAGACACAATTTTTCAGTATGGCAAGTTTTCAGGTTATAAGATCAATTTTAACAAATCCACTGTCTGCCCTCTCATCTCAATATTACACTCACCAGCTCTATGAAGACACTATGTCCTTTCCAATGGAAAACACAGGGGTTTCAATACCTCAGGATCTTCATAACACCAGATCTGAATAGCCTTTTTAAGGAAAATTATCTTCCACTCCTGGATCGAATCAAGAACGATCTCCAAACCTGGATCTACCTCCCAATTAGCTTAGTAGGAAGAATTAATGTCATTCGTATGAACGTCCTCCCTAGACTGAACTACTTATTTCAGATGCTCCCATGCTATCTCCCAGTTTCCTTCTTCAAAACAACTAACCAAAGCCTCACCAAATTTATATGGGGCAATAAAAAACCTAAGATCAAGTTTTCCACTCTATCGAAACCTGAATCTAAGGATGGTCTTGCCCTTCCCTCCCTTCAATTGTACTACTGGTCTGCCCAAATCCGCAACATGCTAACATGGATCACAAACAGACAAGAGTCAACGTGGATTCAGATAGAAGCCCCAATCCTGTGGTTCATTGCCCTTAAGCTCAATTATATTCATTAATAACTTTAGTGAAGTGGGCAACATAGCCAAAACCTTTGTGATTTACAGCACCCTACTAGCGTGGAGGGACTGTAAGAAATACCTGGGCATTTCCTCACAAATATGTTCTCACTCGCCTATAGTAGGCAACCCAGACTTGCCAAAAGCCCTGAGGGATGCCAACTTTAATCTTTGGCATACTCTAGGAATCAGGACCTTTTCAGACCTATTTCATCAGAAAACCACTACACTGAAATCCTTTCAAGAGCTCTGCAGTGAATTCGATGTGCCAAGATCCAATTTTTTAAAATATCTTCAAATTAGACATGTAATTTCCTCATTTACCTCCAAGAGGAGGTTTAGAACTCAGTTGAATGAAGTTGAAACACTTCTTGTCACAGCACAATCCATTAAAGGCAAAATATCTTACATCTATAGACTCCTTTCTGAGAAAGGAGGCTCCTCCTTTACTCCTTTGAAAATAATCTGGGAAAAGGACCTTGGTCTGACTATCAGTGATGAGTTATGGGCGGAGGTTTGCGACAGGGTATACTGCTCCTCTACCAATGTAAAAATGAAAGAATCTAATTACAAATTTTTGTACAAATGTTATTATACTCCTTTGAGACTCCATAGAATGAAAACAGATATGTCTCCTAACCTCTGAAAGTGGAACCTATATGCATGTATACTAGAGGTACAGTCTGATATGACCCCGTGTATCTATCTTCTTAATGCCCAGCAGGACTTTGTTCTTGATCCTGACAGAGATAATTAGCTTATGACTATTACATACTTTGCTAAGAAATGTATTATTCTATTGTGGGCCTCTAATACCCCTCCTACATTTAAAATGTGGATTGACCAGATTGTTGACTTTCTCCCTCTTGAAAAGCTCACTTATGACCTCCACAAGAGACAGCCCAAGTTTGATAGACTGGTCTCCACTAATCAACTATATTTCAACCTGGACAGAGAGAACGGGGAAATGTGCAGATACATGCTGTGTAAGGTACTGTAAAACCTAAAAACGAATGATTGGCCTGTCGTCTCAGTGAATGCTAGAAATAGCTGATAAGAACCTTGATAGTGCTGCTGCAAGTGTTATATATGTTGTTTTTGTGTGTTTTTATTTTAATTTTGTTTTTGAGTACGTGTGCGTATGTATGTATGTATGTATGTATGTATGTATGTATGTATGTATGTATGTATGTATGTATGTATGTATGTATGTATGTATGTATGTATGTATGTATGGGTATGTGTGTGTGTGTGTATGTGTATGTATATGTGTGTATATATATGCACCAAGGAAAATGAATAGATAAAGTCAAATAAAAATAAAAACACTTATTTTTCTTAATCTTTCATTTTAATTGTATTTTTATTTTTTCAAATGTACTATATTATATATATATATGTATATTATATTTTTTTACTTTTCATTTTTAAGCCTGTCACATCTGTGCATGTGAAATGTGTTTTGTTGGTTGATTGAA